>NC_053027.1:75474117-75714443 GCF_003073215.2 Triticum urartu | reverse complement strand
AAGCTTGTTTCAGGGGTATGTTATCTACCACATCCGGATAAGGAAGAAACTGGTGGTGAGGATGCACATTTTATTTGGGATGAACAGGCTATAGGCATAGCTGATGGCGTTGGTGGTTGGGCAAGCTACGGTATTGATGCAGGTCAATATGCTAGAGATATTATGTCTAATGCAGTAACCGCAATAGAAGAAGAGCCAAAAGATTCAATTGATCTTACAAGGGTACTAGAGAAGGCCCATAGTAGCACAACAGTGCCGGGTTCATCGACCGCATGTATCATTGCTTTAACAAATCAGGTTGGTTACTAATCTTGTTTATTTTTGCTGTGACATGATTACATGTTTCCTTGTCTATGGCTTTGGCATCAGTAAGAGAAGCTAAAAGTTGACCACCATTCTTTGTTGATGATATAATGCCACAAAACTGACCTGAGTGTTTAACTTGTTCAGTTCTTAGATAGTTTATCACGATTTCGGATTTGGTTGTACATTGTTTCAGGGAATACAAGCAATTAATCTTGGTGACAGTGGCTTTATAGTCATCCGAGATGGCTGCACATTGTGTAGGTCACCTGTACAACAACATGATTTCAATTTCTCCTACCAACTTCAGAGTGGCAACTCGAGTGACTTGCCTAATGCTGCACAGGTATGCTCATATACTGCTGATAACGCTTTTGTTTTTGTAGTAACCAGTGTATATGGACACAATTTGGTCGTTAACAAATATTCACGGCTTGTGCCTATTTTTTTTAATGAAAACCATAGTTTTATGTTCTAGTAAAAGAAGCCTTTGTGCCAATGGATTATACTAGTACTCCCAGGTGAAACAAATGCATATATAATAGCCATGTAGATTAGGAATTCTATAATCCACGTGTCGCAGAATTATACTCCATTCTGTATCCATCTCTTAAAACATATGAGCACATGTAGTATAATTCTGCGACACATGGTTTGTAGAATTTTAGTCCTTGTTAATATCCATCTCTTAAAACATATGGGCACATGTATCCAGTCTAGCAATCGTCACATACTGCAAATTGTAGTCCTTGTTAATACCCATGTTGTTTTGCCTGCTGTGCCTGTATACTCAGGTCTTCAAGGTACCCGTCGCGTCTGGTGATGTAATTGTCGCTGGAACAGATGGGTTGTTCGATAACTTGTACAACAACGATATAACAGCTGTAGTGGTCCACGCAACCAGAGCTGGCCTGGATCCTCAAGTAACAGCCCAGAAGATAGCGGCACTCGCACGCCAGCGGGCACAGGACAAGAACAGGCCGACGCCGTTTTCGACCGCGGCCCAAGACGCTGGGTACCGGTACTACGGCGGGAAGCTGGACGACATCACCGTCGTGGTCTCGTACGTAACTGCCTTTGGCAACTCGTAGCAGTGGGTTAGAAGAAGACTGCTGAATATCTAGACCGAGGCGTGTGCCTCCCCTTTTTGTCCTGTAAATACCCACTACAGCCTTATGAGGCTCTGCTTTTTTTTTCTACCAGACTTGTAAAGAAGCTGGATGATTTGTAAGTATCTCCTCTGGATGAGTACAGTAGCTGTAGAGAACCGTGGACAGTTTTTAATTATGTACTGAAAGAAGCACAGAACGGATTCAAACACGGCAAATTCAAAGCATTTTGCTTTGGTCACTAAGTGCGTACTTCAAGCGCAGATGTTTTGCGGGGATTCCTGCGGCAGTGAAGGGGAGGAACCAAAATTCTGGTGCTTCCTCCAGTTGTCTGCAAAACTGACAGGAAGACTGAAAGAGAACAAGCTGCGGCCCATGGAACACAGCTTATAACATACAAGCAATGGAGAGGCCGATTGTTTGCCAGTGTGTGTTTCAGCATCATCAACGTCTTCGATAACTAGGTAACCACCCCTGCTGTGTTCTATGCCTTTGTTTTTCACGGGAGACGAGAGTCTGAATGCACACTGCTCAGGTCTAAAATATTCATCCTGTTCCAAATTATTTAAAGTTCTAGCATTGCCCTAAGTCTATAATACGGAGTATAGTTTTTGTACTATATATATTCGATTTTGTAGATATGAGCACATATTTCTATAAACTTTGGTGAAATGTAGTTGGGGAACATGTTGCAAGTTGGCTTTAATGCATGTACTTCTCAAGCAAAAGATCATGCTGTAGAAAGCTTTTTAGAAACTTCTTCTCTTGAACCCACTTAGAGTTAAAAGAAGCATGTAACGGAGCCGAACAAATCTCATTGTTTCCAGAAGCTTTTGGTTCTCTGATGTGAGATGTTTATGTCACAGAAGACAGCCCATCATGTTATCCAAATGCATGTCCTTTTCGCTTTGCAATCAGTCGTTCGCGCCGCGCGATACAGTTCAGTCAAGAGAGTTCCCCAGTCAAATCAAATAAGCAAAATTCTGGTGCTTCGTCTTCTTCGGGTTGTCTGCGAAAACATACAGGAACCTGTAAAAGAAAGGCAAGCTGCATGCGGCCATGGAAATGGAACGCAGGTGCTGATGGTGGCTGCCTGGAGCTTTCTTGTGTTTTTCCACGGTAGACGATGTGTACAAGTTAGCTTTTAGATCTTCTAACTGAAGGAAGAACCTTTGGGACATTTCGCAAGTTTGTAAAAAGTTGGCTAATGCTTCTTCGGTGAGCATTCTGCAAGTTGATTTCCAATGTTTTCTGGACCAAAAGTCGCTATAAAACCAGCGAAACACTGACCTAATCCTGACCATGGAGTAGCGACCCCTGTCAGAAACTTCTTCTCTCCAACTGGATAGAGCGAAAGAAGCATTTACCAGAGACGAGCACGACATATCATTATCTTCATATGCTTTGAAGCAGAATACCCATGCTTTCCTCTTCCAGCTTGTCTGCAAAACCAACAGCAAGCCTGAAAAGGAAAGGCAAGCCGCGGCCATGGAACACAGCCTAGCTGATGCTGGTCACGTTACCCGGAGCTTTCTCCGTACAAAAAACAAGGCAGATTTGAGGACGCACGTGTGCGTGTTTCAGCATCAACACCATCACGCATCAACGTCTTCCATAACTAGTTAACCGTCCTTTTGTGTGTGTTTTCTATGCATCTTCTTCCTCTTTATTTTCCACGCAAGACGGGTGTACAGATCACGTGTGTTTGGATGCACTACACATGCACAAATCTTCGACGCTTAGGGCAACTCCAACGCGCGATCCCAAATGGTCCGGCCGCATCCGTTTGGGGATAAACGGACAGAAAATATGGCCCAACGCGCGAAAACAAACAGATCAATGTCCGTTTTCGGTTCGCTTTTGACCCATTCCCGGCCCAAATGTCGGCCGCGCTTGCGTCGAAACAGACAGTGCGCGGACAGGCAGGACGCGCGCCCTTGTCCTGCCCTGGCCCGCCCGTCGGGGATACACCCGTCCACTTTCCCTCCACTTCGCCTAAAACCCTCCCGCACGCCCCTCCCCTCCCTCCTCCATGGCCGGCGGCCCGAGAATCCCCGCGACCAGGCCGCGGCCGCCCGCCCCGCGGCGAAGAAGAAGGCTACGAAAAAGCCGCGGCCGGAGCTCACATCGGTGGAGCTGCCAAGCTTGACGCTGAATCGACCAAGAAGGGGAACCGGCGAACAAAGGTGGCGAAGAAGAAGGCCGCTGCCGACTACATCGCCGAGGCGGCCGTGGCCGCGCTGCACCAGTCCGACGTCAGCGACAAGGAGTCCATCATCACCAAGGCGCACACCCTCCTCATGTTAGGGTTGTACCGACCCCCGGCGACCATTCTCTCGGTCACTGCCATGGTCGCTGATGTGGTCACCTATTACAGGTAGGGTCAAGGAGCCATCATTTAGGACCAACATGGGGCCCATCACCATCATAGGTAGGTCCCTGGACCGTGCCAACATTCGGATGCATACATCAGGAGGATCACCCAGACGACTCTACATCACTCGGGCAACCACACGTCACTCGGCGAACGAACAACCACTCGGACGTACAGGACAAGAAGGCGTCGTGGGAGCTGCAACGGTCGAGAAATCCTAAGTCATCCACTAAATAAAGTTATAACTACCGTTACATGTAACTATTGTAGTAGATGCTCATTACCCTAGTAACTGCCTCATTTAATGGCATTTATTGCCCCGGCGGCGTGGGAGACATGGGGCTGCAGCGCACTCTATATAAGTCGCACCCCTCTCCATAGCCGGGCGTGTTCAACCTTTGTAACTATCCATCAAATCAAAGCAAGCCTCAGGGCACGAGACGTAGGGCTTTTACCTCCACCGAGTGAGGGGCCTGAACTCGTTAAACACCGAGTGTTACACCTACGTCGCAGCTAGTCTCTGCCCCTTATTCATACCCCCAGTACTCATTGTCAGGATCATAACCCTGACAGTTGGCGCCCACCGTGGGGCCAGGCATCTAGCAAAATTTCACGGTGTAGGTGGATTTCTTCATCATCATCGTCATGTTAGTCGACATCGAAATCTGCTTCTGGACGATCTTCTTCATCGCCGATGACTCAGCGGGGCTACGTGAGGCCCTGCTGGATGTGGAGGCGTTGCCCATCCGTGGCGCGACGCACTTCCGTGCTTCCTCCTACAGAGTCCTTCCTCGACAACCCTTGGCTCCATACCGAGTGGTTGCCAGCCCCGCAGTTGTGCGCCGTCGCAAGCGCTCCAGGCGTTCGTGGCTGCAACGCTGGATCAAGCACGCTGTCGCCACTCAGGCAGCAGTGGAACAAGTGGCGGCAATCGAGTTCAACGAGCCCGCCCTCGACCTCTTGAACAGATCACTCAGCGATTCCTCAAAGGAGTCTGAGTCTGAGAGCATCGAGTCGACCACTGCTACTGAAGGAAATATGCCCTAGAGGCAATAATAAAGTTATTATTTATTTCCTTATATCATGATAAATGTTTATTATTCATGCTAGAATTGTATTAACCGGAAACATAATACATGTGTGAATACATAGACAAACTTAGTGTCACTAGTATGCCTCTACTTGATTAGCTCGTTAATCAAAGATGGTTATGTTTCCTAACCATGAACAAAGTGTTGTTATTTGATTAACGAGGTCACATCATTAGTTGAATGATCTGATTGACATGACCCATTCCATTAGCTTAGCACCCGATCGTTTAGTATGTTGCTATTGCTTTCTTCATGACTTATACATGTTCCTATGACTATGAGATTATGCAACTCCCGTTTGCCGGAGGAACACTTTGTGTGCTACCAAACGTCACAACGTAACTAGGTGATTATAAAGGAGCTCTACAGGTGTCTCCAATGGTAGATGTTGGGTTGGCGTATTTCGAGAATAGGATTTGTCACTCCGATTGTCGGAGAGGTATCTCTGGGCCCTCTCGGTAATGCACATCACATAAGCCTTGCAAGCATTGCAACTAATGAGTTAGTTGCGGGATGATGTATTACAGAACGAGTAAAGAGACTTGCCGGTAACGAGATTGAACTAGGTATTGGATACCGACGATCAAATCTCGGGCAAGCAACATACCGATGACAAAGGGAACAACGTATATTGTTATGCGGTCTGACCGATAAAGATCTTCGTAGAATATGTAGGAGCCAATATGGGCATCCAGGTCCCGCTATTGGTTATTGACCGGAGACGTGTCTCGGTCATGTCTACATTGCTCTCGAACCGTAGGGTCCGCACGCTTAACGTTACGATGACAGTTATTATGAGTTTATGCATTTTGATGTACCGAAGATTGTTCGGAGTCCCGGATGTGATCATGGACATGACGAGGAGTCTCGAAATGGTCGAGACATAAAGATTGATATATTGGAAGCCTATGTTTGGATATCGGAAGTGTTCCGGGTGAAATCGGGATTTTACCGGAGTACCGGGAGGTTACCGGAACCCCCCGGGAGCTATATGGGCCTTAGTGGGCTTTAGTGGAAAGGAGAAAGGGGCAGCCCAAGGTGGGCCGCGCGCCTCCCCCCTCCCCTAGTCCTATTAGGACAAGGAGAGGTGGCCGGCCCCCTCTCTCTCTTTCCCCCCCCCTCGAGGAATCCTATTCCAACTAGGATTGGGGGGGGGGGAATCCTACTCCCAGAGGGAGTAGGACTCCCTTGGCGCGCCCTCCTTGGCCGGCCGCCCCCTCCCCCTTGGCTCCTTTATATACGGAGGCAGGGGGCACCCTAGGACACACAAGTTGATCCTTGAGATCGTTCCTTAGCCGTGTGCGGTGCCCCCTGCCACCATATTCCACCTCGATCATATTGTAGCGGTGCTTAGGCGAAGCCCTGCGACGGTAGAACATCAAGATCGTCATCACGCCGTCGTGCTGACGGAACTCCGCCCCGACGCTTTGCTGGATCGGAGCCCGGGGATTGTCATCGAGCTGTACGTGTGCTAAGAACTCGGAGGTGCCGGAGTAACGGTGCTTGGATCGGTCGGATCGGGAAGACGTACGACTACTTCCTCTACGTTGCGTCAACGCTTCCGCAGTCGGTCTGCGTGGGTACGTAGACAACACTCTCCCCTCTCGTTGCTATGCATCACCATGATCTTGCGTGTGCGTAGGAAATTTTTTGAAATTACTGCGTTCCCCAACAGCTACCTCTTGAGCACCGCGTTGGTTTTCCCTTGAAGAGGAAAGGGTGATGCAGCAAAGTAGCGTAAGTATTTCCCTCAGTTTTTGAGAACCAAGGTATCAATCTAGTAGGAGGCTACGCGCGAGTCCCTCCCACCTACACAAAACAAATAAATCCTCGCAACCAACGCGATAAGGGGTTGTCAATCCCTACACGGTCACTTACGAGAGTGAGATCTGATAGATATGATAAGATAATATTTTTGGTATTTTTATGATAAAGATGCAAAGTAAAACAAAAGGCAATGAAAATAGCTAAGTGTTGGAAGATTAATATGATGGAAGATAGACCCGGGGGCCATAGGTTTGACTAGTGGCTTCTCTCAAGAGCATAAGTATTTTACGGTGGGTGAACAAATTACTGTTTAGCAATTGACATAATTGAGCATAGTTACGAGAATATCTAGGTATGATCATGTATATAGGCATCACGTCCGAGACAAGTAGACCGACTCCTGCCTGCATCTACTACTATTACTCCACACATCGACCGCTATCCAGCATGCATCTAGAGTATTAAGTTCATAAGAACAGAGTAACACTTTAAGCAAGATGACATGATGTAGAGGGATAAATTCATGCAACATGATAAAAACCCCATCTTGTTATCCTCGATGGCAACAATACAATACGTGTCTTGCTGCCCCTACTGTCACTGGGAAAGGACACCACAAGATTGAACCCAAAGCTAAGCACTTCTCCCATTGCAAGGAAGATCAATCTAGTAGGCCAAACCAAACTGATAATTCGAAGAGACTTGCAAAGATAACCAATCATACATAAAAGAATTCACAAGATCCAAATATTGTTCATAGATAAACTTGATCATAAACCCACAATTCATCGGTCTCAACAAACACACCGCAAAAGAAGATTACATCGAATAGATCTCCACGAGAGAGGGGGAGAACATTGTATTGAGATCCAAAAAGAGAGAAGAAGCCATCTAGCTAATAACTATGGACCCGTAGGTCTGAGGTAAACTACTCACACATCATCAGAGAGGCTATGGTGTTGATGTAGAAGCCCTCCGTGATCGATGCCCCCTCCGACGGAGCTCCGGAATAGGCCGCAAGATGGGATCTCGTGGATACAGAAAGTTACGACGGTGAAATTAGGTTTTTGGCTCCGTCTCTGATCGTTTGGGGGTACGTGGATATATATAGGAGGAAGAAGTACGTTAGTGGAGCAACAGGGGGCCCACGAGGGTGGGGAGCCCGCCTGGAGGGGGGGGGGGTAGGGCGCGCGCCCCCTACCTCGTGGCCTCCTGTTACGTGCCTTGACGTAGGGTCCAAGTCTCCTGGATCATGTTCATTCCGAAAATCACGTTCCCAAAGGCTTCATTCCATTTGGACTCCGTTTGATATTCTTTTTCTGCGAAACTCTGAAATAGGCAAAAAACAACAATTCTGGGCTGGGCCTCCGGTTAATAGGTTAGTCCCAAAAATAATATAAAATTGAATAATAAAGCCCAATAATGTCCAAAACAGAAGATAATATAGCATGGAGCAATCAAAAATTATAGATACGTTGGAGACATATCAAGTATCCCCAAGCTTAATTCCTGCTCGTCCTCGAGTAGGTAAATGATAAAAACAGAATTTTTTATGTGGAATGCTACTAGGCATAATTTCAATGTAATTCTTCTTAATTGTGGCATGAATATTAAGATCCGAAAGATTCAAGATAAATGTTTAATATTGACATAGAAATAATAATACTTCAAGCATACTAACTAAGCAATTATGTCTTCTCAAAATAGCATGGCCAAAGAAAGTTCATCCCTACAAAATCATATAGTTTAGCCATGCTCCATTTTCGTCACACAAGAATGCTCTCATCATGCACAACCCCAATCACAAGCCAAGCAATTGTTTCATACTTTAGTAATCTCAAACTTTATAAACCTTCACGCAATACATGAGCGTGAGCCATGGATATAGCACTATGGGTGGAATAGAGTATAATGATGGGGTTATGTGGAGAAGATAAAAAAGGAGAAAGTCTCACATCAATGAGGCTAAGCAATGAGCTATGGAGATGCCCATCGATTGATGTTAATGCAAGGAGTAGGGATTGCCATGCAACGGATGCACTAGAGCTATAAATGTATGAAAGCTCAACAAAAGAAACTAGTGGGTGTGCATCCAACTTGCTTGCTCACGAAGACCTAGGGCACTTGAGGAGGCCCATTGTTGGAATATACAAGCCAAGTTCTATAATGAAAAATTCCCACTAGTATATGAAAGTGACAAAACAAGAGACTCTCTATCATGAAGATCATGGTGCTACTTTGAAGCACACGTGTGGAAAAAAAGGATAGTAGCATTGTCCCTTTTCATTTCTTTTTTTGGCCTTTTTTTATTTGGCCTTTCTCTTTTTTATTGGGACAATGCTCTATTAAATTATGATCATCACACTTCTATTTATTTACAATCAATGATTACAACTCGATACTAGAACAAGGTATGACTATATGAATGCCTCCGGTGGTGTACCGGGATATGCAATGAACCAAGAGTGACATGTATGAAAGAATTATGAACGGTGGCCTTGCCACAAATACTATGTCAACTACATGATCATGCTAAACAATATGACAATGATGAACGTGTCATGATAAACGGGATGGTGGAAAGTTACATGGCAATATATCTCGGAATGGCTATGGAAATGCCATAATAGGTAGGTATGGTGGCTGTTTTGAGGAAGATATAAGGAGGTTTATGTGTGAAAGAGTGTATCGTATCACGGGGTTTGGATGCACCGGCGAAGTTTGCACCAACTCTGAATGTGAGAAAGGGCAATGCACGGTACCGAAGAGGCTAGCAATGATGGAAAGGTGAGAGTGCGTATAATCCATGGACTCAACATTAGTCATAAAGAACTCACATACTTATTGCAAAAGTCTACAAGTCATCAAAAACCAAGCACTATGCTCATGCTCCTAGGGGGATAGATTGGTAGGAAAAGACCATCGCTTGTCCCCGATCGCCACTCATAAGGAGGACAATCAAAGAACACCTCATGTTTCAAACTTGTTACATAAAGTTTACCATACGTGCATGATACAGGACTTGCAAACTTCAACACAAGTATTTCTCAAATTCACAACTACTCAACTAGCACAAATTTAATATCACTACCTCCATATCTCAAAACAATCATCAAGCATCAAACTTCTCTTAGTATTCAAAACACTCATAAGAAAGTTTTTACTAATCTTGAATACCTAGAAAATTAGGATTATTTAAGCAAATTACCATGCTATTTAATACTCTCAAAATAATCTAAGTGAAGCATGAGAGATCAATAGTTTCTATAAAACAAATCCACCACCGTGCTCTAAAAGATATAAGTGAAGTACTAGAGCAAAACTATATAACTCAAAAGATATAAGTGAAGCACATAGAGTATTCTAATAATTTCTAAATCATGTGTGTATCTCTCAAAAGGTGTGTACAGCAAAGATGATTGTGGTAAAGTAAAAAGCAAAGACTCAAATCATACAAGACGCTCCAAGCAAAACACATATCATGTGGTGAATAAAAATATAGCTCCAAGTAAAGTTACCGATGGAAGTAGACGAAAGAGGGAATGCCTTCCGGGGCATCCCACGCTTTGGCTTTTTGGTGCCCTTAGATTATCTTGGGGGTGCCATGGGCATCCCCAAGCTTAGTCTCTTACCACTCCTTGTTCCATAATCCATCAAATCCTTACCCAAAACTTGAAAACTTCACAACACAAAACTTAAAGTAGAAAATCTCATGAGCTCCGTTAGCGAAAGAAAACAAAACACCACTTCAAGGTACTGTAATGAACTCATTCTTTATTTATATTGGTTCTAAACCTACTGTATTCCAACTTCTCTATGGTTTATAAACTATTTTACTAGCCATAGATTCATCAAAATAAGCAAACAACACACGAAAAACAGAATCTGTCAAAAACAGAACAGTCTGTAGTAATCTGTAGCTAGCGGAAGATATGGAACCTCAAAAATTATAAAATAAATTTCTGGACGTGAGGAATTTATCTATTAATCATTTGAAAAAATAATTAACTAAATATCACTTTCCAAATAAAAGTGGCGGCAGTTATCGTGAGCGCTAAAGTTTCTGTTTTTTACAGCAAGATTAACAAGACTTTCCCCAAGTCTTCCCAACGGTTCTACTTGGCACAAACACTAATTAAACACAAAAAACACAACCAAAACAGAGGCTAGATAAATTATTTATTTAATAGCAGCAAGGATAAATTGGGTTGACTCCTAACAAACGCTTTTTTTAAAGCCTTATAGCTAGGCATAATATTTCAATGATGCTCACATGAAAGACAAGAATTGAAGCACAAAGAGAGCATCATAAAATACGTGACAAACACATCTAAGTCTAACATAATTCCTATTAATAGGCATATTGTAGGCAAACAAATTATCAAGGCAAGCAAAAACTAGCATATGCAAGGAAGCGGAAAGAAACAATAGCAATCTCAACATAACGAGAGGTAATTTAGTAACATGAAAATTTCTACCACCATATTTTCCTCTCTCATAATAATTACATGTAGGATCATAAGAAAATTCAACAAAATAGCTATCACATAAAATATTTTCAACATGATCCACATGCATGCAAAGTTGACACTCTTCCAAAATAGTGGGATTAACATTAACTAAAGTCATGACCTCTCCAAACCCACCTTTATCAAAGATTTCATAGGATTGAACATTTTCCAAATATGTGGGATCTAAAGTTGAAACTCTTCCAAACCCACTTTCAATAATATTTCAAACACTATTATCAATCTCATATTCATCATGGGGCTTAAATAACTTTTCAAGATCATAAGAAGAATCACCCCAATCATGATCATTGCAACAAGTAGAGGACATAACAAAACTAGCATCCCCAAGCTTAGGATTTTGCATATTATTAGCGCAATTTACATAAATAGAATTTATAATAAAATCATTGCAATCATGCTTTTTATTCAAAGATCTATCGTGAGTCGCTTCATAAAGTAATTCATCACACTTTTCAGATTCACGAATTTCAAGCAAAACCTCATAAAGATAATCTAGTGCACAAAACTCACTAGCAATTGGTTCATCATAATTGGATATCTTAAAAAGGTTAGCAAGTGGATGAGGATCCATAAATCTTAGGTTCTCTGTTTAGTAATAAATAAACAACTATTCCAACCATACGAGCAAACAAGAAACAGGCAAAAAGGGCAAATAGAGAAAGAGAGGGAGGACGGAGAGAGAGAGAGGGCGAATATAAAGGCAAGGGTGAAGTGGGGGAGAGGAAAACGAGAGGAAAATGGCAAATAATGTAATGCGGGATATAAGGGTTTGTGATGGGTACTTGGTATGTTGACTTTTGCGTGGACCTCCCCAGCAACGGCGCCAGAAATCCTTCTTGCTACCTCTTGAGCACTGCGTTGGTTTTCCCTTGAAGAGGAAAGGGTGATGCAGCAAATGTTGAGGAACGTAGTAATTTCAAAAAATTTCCTACGCACACGCAAGATCATGGTGATGCATAGCAATGAGAGGGGAGAGTGTAATCTACGTACCCTCGTAGACCGACAACGGAAGCGTTATGACAACGCGGTTGATGTAGTCGTACGTCTTCACGGCCCGACCGATCAAGCACCGAAACTATGGCACCTCCGAGTTCTAGCACACGTTCAGCTCAATGACGATCCCCGGACTCCGATCCAGCAAAGTGTCGGGGAAGAGTTCCGTCAGCACGACGGCGTGGTGACGATCTTGATGTTCTACTGTCGCAGGTCTTCGCCTAAGCACCACTACAATATTATCGAGGACTATGGTGGAGGGGGGCACTGCACACGGCTAAGAGAATGATCTTGAAGATCAACTTGTGTGTCTAGAGGTGCCCCCTGCCACCGTATATAAAGGAGCAAGGGGGGGGGAGGCCGGCCGGCCCTATGGCGCACCAAGGAGGAAGAGTCCTCCTCCTAGTAGGAGTAGGACTCCCCTCTTTCCTACTCCTACTAGGAGGGGGAAAGGAAGGGGGAGAGGGAGAAGGAAAGGGGGGCGCCGCCCCCCCTCTCCTACTCCAATTCGGACCAGAGGGGGAGGGGGCGCGCGGCCCACCCTGGCCGCCCCTCTCTCTCTCCACTATGGCCCATAAGGCCCATTACTTCTCCGCGGGGGGGGGGGGGGGGGGGGGGGGGGGGGTTCCGGTAACCCTCCGGCACTTCGGTTTTCTCCGAAATCACCCGGAACACTTCCGGTGTCCGAATATAGCCGTCCAATATATCAATCTTTATGCCTCAATCATTTCGAGACTCCTCGTCATGTCCGTGATCACATCCGGGCTCCGAACAAACTTCGGTACATCAAAATATATAAACTCATAATAAAACTGTCAGCGTAACGTTAAGCGTGCGGACTCTACGGGTTCGAGAACAATGTAGACATGACAGAGACATGTCTCCGGTCAATAAAAAATAGCGGAACCTGGATGCTCATATTGGCTCCCACATATTCTATGAAGATCTTTTATCGATCAGACCGCATAACAACATACTTTGTTCCCTTTGTCATCGGTATGTTACTTGCCCGAGATTCGATCGTCGGTATCTCAATACCTAGTTCAATCTCGTTACCGGCAAGTCTCTTTACTCGTTTCGTAATACATCATCTCGCAACTAACTCATTAGTTGCAATGCTTGCAAGGCTTATGTGATGTGCATTACCGAGAGGGCTCAGAGATACCTCTCCGACAATCGGAGTGACAAATCCTAATCTCGAAATACGCCAACCCAACATGTACCTTTGGAGACACCTCTAGAGCTCCTTTATAATCACCCAGTTATGTTGTGACGTTTGGTAGCACACAAAGTGTTCCTCCGGCAAACTGGAGTTGCATAATCTCATAGTCATAGGAACATGTATAAGTCATGAAGAAAGCAATAGCAACATACTAAACGATCGGGTGCTAAGCTAATGGAATGGGTCATGTCAATCACATCATTCTCCTAATGATGTGATCCCGTTTAATCAAATGACAACACATGTCTATGGTTAGGAAACACAACCATCTTTGATTAACGAGCTAGTCAAGTAGAGGCACACTAGTGACGTTTAGTTTGTCTATGTATTCACACAAGTATTATGTTTCCGGTTAATACAATTCTAGCATGAATAATAAACATTTATCATGATATAAGGAAATAAATAATAACTTTATTATTGCCTCTAGGGCATATTTCCTTCAGTCTCCCACTTGCACTAGAGTCAATAGATTACACAGTAATGATCCTAACACCCATGGAGCTTTGGTGCTGATCATGTTTTGCTCGTGGAAGAGGCTTAGTCAACGGGTCTGCTACATTCAGATCCGTATGTATCTT
Organism: Triticum urartu; assembly: GCF_003073215.2. NCBI lineage: Eukaryota > Viridiplantae > Streptophyta > Magnoliopsida > Poales > Poaceae > Triticum > Triticum urartu. The sequence continues at coordinate 75,700,471 of NC_053027.1, read as the reverse complement.
GCAAATCTCTATGTCTCCCACCGGGACTAGATCCCGGATGGAATTGAAGCGTCTCTTAATGTGCTTGGTTCTCTTGTGAAATCTGGATTCCTTTGCCAAGGCAATTGCACCAGTATTGTCACAAAAGATTTTCATTGGACCCGATGCACTAGGTATGACACCTAGATCGGATATGAACTCCTTCATCCAGACTCCTTCGTTTGCTGCTTCCGAAGCAGCTATGTACTCCGCTTCACATGTAGATCCTGCCACAACGCTTTGTTTAGAACTGCACCAACTGACAGCTCCACCGTTTAATGTAAACACGTATCCGGTTTGCGATTTAGAATCGTCCGGATTAGTGTCAAAGCTTGCATCAACGTAACCATTTACGATGAGCTCTTTGTCACCTCCATATACGAGAAACATATCCTTAGTCCTTTTCAGGTATTTCAGGATGTTCTTGACCGCTGTCCAGTGATCCACTCCTGGATTACTTTGGTACCTCCCTGCTAGACTTATAGCAAGACACACATCAGGTCTGGTACACAGCATTGCATACATGATAGAGCCTATGGCTGAAGCATAGGGAACATCTTTCCTTTTCTCTCTATCTTCTGCAGTGGTCGGGCATTGAGTCTTACTCAATTTCACACCTTGTAACACAGGCAAGAATCCTTTCTTTGCCTGATCCATTTTGAACTTCTTCAAAACTTTGTCAAGGTATGTGCTTTGTGAAAGTCCAATTAAGCGTCTTGATCTATCTCTATAGATCTTAATGCCCAATATGTAAGTAGCTTCACCGAGGTCTTTCATTGAAAAACTCTTATTCAAGTATCCCTTTATGCTATCCAGAAATTCTACATCATTTCCGATTAGTAATATGTCATCCACATATAATATCAAAAATGCTACAGAGCTCCCACTCACTTTCTTGTAAATACAGGCTTCTCCCAAAGTCTGTACAAACCCAAATGCTTTGATCACATTATCAAATCGTTTATTCCAACTCCGAGAGGCTTGCACTAGTCCATAAATGGATCACTAGAGCTAGCACACTTTGTTAGCTCCCTTTGGATCGACAAAACCTTCCGGCTGCATCATATACAACTCTTCTTCCAGAAATCCATTCAGGAATGCAGTTTTGACATCCATCTGCCAAATTTCATAATCATATAATGCGGCAATTGCTAACATGATTCGGACAAACTTAAGCATGGCTATGGGTGAGAAGGTCTCATCGTAGTCAATCCCTTGAACTTGTCAAAAACCTTTTGCGTCAAGTCGAGCTTTGTAGACAGTAACATTACCGTCAACGTCAGTCTTCTTCTTGAAGATCCATTTATTCTCAATTGCTTGCCGATCATTGGGCAAGTCAACCAAAGTCCACACTTTGTTCTCATACATGGATCCCATCTCAGATTTCATGGCTTCAAGCCATTTTGCGGAATCTGGGCTCACCATCGCTTCTTCATAGTTCGTAGGTTCATCATGATCTAGTAGCATGACTTCCAGAACAGGATTACCGTACCACTCTGGTGCGGATCTTACTCTAGTTGATCTACGAGGTTCAGTAGTATCTTGTTCTGAAGTTTCATGATCATCATCATTAGCTTCCTCACTAATTGGTGTAGGTGTCATAGAAACCGGTTTCTGTGATGTACTACTTTCCAATAAGGGAGCAGGTACAGTTACCTCATCAAGTTCTACTTTCCTTCCACTCACTTCTTTCGAGAGAAACTCCTTCTCTAGAAAGTTTCCGAATTTAGCAAAAAAAGTCTTGCCTACGGATCTGTGATAGAAGGTGTATCCAATAGTTTCCTCCGGATATCCTATGAAGACACATTTCTCTGATTTGGGTTCGAGCTTATCAGGTTGAAGCTTTTTCACATAAGCATCGCAGCCCGAAACTTTCAGAAACGACAACTTTGGTTTCTTGCCAAACCACAGTTCATAAGGCGTCATCTCAACGGATTTTGATGGTGCCCTATTTAACGTGAATGCGGCCGTCTCTAAAGCATAACCCCAAAATGATAGCGGTAAATCAGTAAGAGACATCACAGATCACACCATATCTAGTAAAGTACGATTACGACATTCGGACACACCATTACGCTGTGGTGTTCCGGGTGGCGTGAGTTGTGAAACTATTCCGCATTGTTTCAAATGTACACCAAACTCGTAACTCAAATATTCTCCTCCACGATCAGATCGTAGGAATTTTATTTTCTTGTTACGATGATTTTCAACTTCACTCTGAAATTCTTTGAACTTTTCAAATGTTTCAGAGTTATGTTTCATTAAGTAGATATACCCATATCTGCTTAAGTCATCTGTGAAGGTGAGAAAATAACGATATCCGCCACGAGCCTCAACATTCATCGGACCACATACATCTGTATGTATGATTTCCAACAAATCTGTTGCTCTCTCCATAGTACCGGAGAATGGTGTTTTGGTCATCTTGCCCATAAGGCACGGTTCGCAAGTACCAAGTGATTCATAATCAAGTGGTTCCAAAAGTCCATCAGTATGGAGTTTCTTCATGCGCTTTACACCGATATGACCTAAACGACAGTGCCACAAATAAGTTGCACTATCATTATCAACTCTGCATCTTTTGGCTTCAAAATTATGAATATGTGTCACTACTATCGAGATTTAATAAGAATAGACCACTCTTCAAGGGTGCATGACCATAAAAGATATTACTCATATAAATAGAACAACAATTATTCTCTGATTTAAATGAATAACCGTCTCGCATCAAACAAGATCCAGATATAATGTTCATGCTCAACGCTGGCACCAAATAACAATTATTTAGGTCTAATACTAATCCCGAAGGTAGATGTAGAGGTAGCGTGCCGACCGCGATCACATCGACTTTGGAACCATTTCCCACGCGCATCGTCACCTCGTCCTTAGCCAATCTTCGCTTAATCCGTATTCCCTGTTTCGAGTTGCAAATATTAGCAACAGAACCAGTATCAAATACCCAGGTGCTACTGCGAGCATTAGTAAGGTACACATCAATAACATGTATATCATATATACCTTTGTTCACCTTGCCATCCTTCTTATCCTCCAAATACTTGGGACAGTTCCGCTTCCAGTGACCAGTCTGCTTGCAGTAGAAGCACTCAGTTTCAGGCTTAGGTCTAGATTTGGGTTTCTTCTCCTGAGCAGCAACTTGCTTGCTGTTCTTTTTGAAGTTCCCCTTCTTCTTTCCTTTGCCCTTTTTCTTAAAACTAGTGGTCTTGTTGACCATCAACACTTGATGCTCCTTCTTGATTTCTACCTCCGCAGCTTTCAGCATTGCGAAGAGCTCGGGAATTGTCTTATTCATCCCTTGCATATTATAGTTCATCACGAAGCTCTTGTAGCTAGGTGGAAGTGATTGGAGAATTCTGTCAATGACGCAATCATCTAGAAGATTAACTCCCAATTGAATCAAGTGATCATTATACCCATACATTTTGAGTATATGCTCACTGACAGAACTGTTCTCCTCCATCTTGCAGCTATAGAACTTATTGGAGACTTCATATCTCTCAATCCGGGCATTTGCTTGAAATATTAACTTCAACTCCTGGAACATCTCATATGCTCCATGACGTTCAAAACGTCGTTGAAGTCCCGGTTCTAAGCCGTAAAGCATGGCACACTGAACTATCGAGTAGTCATCAGCTTTGCTCTACCAGACGTTCATAACATCTGGTGTTGCTCCAGCAGCAGGCCTGGCACCCAGCGGTGCTTCCAGGACGTAATTCTTCTATGCAGCAATGAGGATAATCCTCAAGTTATGGACCTAGTCCGTGTAATTGCTACCATCATCTTTCAACTTTGCTTTCTCAAGGAACGCATTAAAATTCAACGGCACAACAGCACGGGCCATCTATCTACAATCAAACATAAACAAGCAAGATACTATCAGGTACTAAGTTCATAATAAATTTAAGTTCAATTAATCATATTACTAAAGAACTCCCACTTAGTTAGACATCCCTCTAATCCTCTAAGTGATCACGTGATCCAAATCAACTAAACCATGTCCGATCATCACGTGAGATGGAGTAGTTTCATTGGTGAACATCACTATGTTGATCATATCAACTATATGATTCACGCTCGACCTTTCGGTCTCCGTGTTCCGAGGACATATCTGTATATGCTTGGCTCGTCAAGTATAACCTGAGTATTCCGCGTGTGCAACTGTTTTGTACCCATTGTATTTGAACGTAGAGCCTATCACACCCGATCATCACGTGGTGTCTCAGCACAAAGAACTTTCACAATGGTGCATACTCAGGGAGAACACTTCTTGATAATTAGCGAGAGATCATCTTAAAATGCGACCGTCAATCAAAGCAAGATAAGATGCATAAAAGACAAACATCACATGCAATCAATATAAGTGATATGATATGGCCATCATCATCTTGTGCTTGTGATCTCCATATTGGAAGCACCGTCATGATCACCATCGTCACCGGCGCGACACCTTGATCATCATCGTAGCATCGTTGTCGTCTCGCCAATCTTATGCTTCCATGACTATCGCTACCGCTTAGTGATAAAGTAAAGCATTACAGCGCAATTGCATTGCATACAATAACGCGACAACCATATGGCTCCTGCCATTTTCCGATAACTCGGTTACAAAACATGATCATCTCATACAATAAAATTTAGCATCATGTCTTGACCATATCACATCACAACATGCCCTGCAAAAACAAGTTAGACGTCCTCTACTTTGTTTGTTGCAAGTTTTACGTGGCTGCTACGGGCTTAAGCAAGAATCAATCTTACCTACGCATCAAAACCACAATGATAGTTTGTCAAGTTGGTGCTGTTTTAACCTTCGCAAGGACCGGGCGTAGCCACACTCGGTTCAACTAAAGTTGGAGAAACTGACACCCGCCAGCCACCTGTGTGCAAAGCACATCGGTAGTACCAGTCTCGCGTAAGCGTACGCGTAATGTCTGTCCGGGCTGCTTCATCCAACAATACCGCCGAACCAAAGTATGACATGCTGGTAAGCAGTATGACTTATGTCGCCCACAACTCACTTGTGTTCTACTCGTGCATATAACATCGACACATAAAACCTAGGCTCGGATGCCACTGTTGAGGAACGTAGTAATTTCAAAAATTTTCCTACGCACACGCAAGATCATGGTGATGCATAGCCACGAGAGGGGAGAGTGTAATCTACGTACCCTCATAGACCGACAGCGGAAGCGTTATGACAACGCGGTTGATGTAGTCATATGTCTTCACGGCCCGACCGATCAAGCACCGAAACTACGGCACCTCCGAGTTCTAGCACACGTTCAGCTCGATGACGATCCCCGGACTCCGATCCAGCAAAGTGTCGGGGAAGAGTTCTGTCAGCACAATGGCGTGGTGACGATCTTGATGTTCTACTGTCGCAGGGCTTCGCCTAAGCACCACTACAATATTATCGAGGACTATGGTGGAGGGGGGCACCGCACACGGCTAAGAGAACGATCTTGAAGATCAACTTGTGTGTCTAGAGGTGCCCCCTGCCCCCGTATATAAAGGGGCAAGGGGGGGGGGGGAGGCCAGCCGGCCCTATGGCGCGCCAAGGAGGAGGAGTCCTCCTCCTAGTAGGAGTAGGACTCCCCTCTTTCCTACTCCTACTAGGAGGGGGAAAGGAAGGGGGAGAGGGAGAAGGAAAGGGGGGCGCCGCCCCCCCTCTCCTAGTCCAATTCGGACCAGAGGGGGAGGGGGCACGCGGCCCACCCTGGCCGCCCCTCTCTCTCTCTCCACTAGGGCCCATAAGGCCCATTACTTCTCCCGGGGGGGTTCCGGTAACCCTCCGGCACTCCGGTTTTCTCCGAAATCACCCGGAACACTTCCGGTGTCCGAATATAGCCGTCCAATATATCAATCTTTATGTCTCGATCATTTTGAGACTCCTCGTCATGTCCGTGATCACATCTGGGACTTCGAACAAACTTCGGTACATCAAAATATATAAACTCATAATAAAACTGTCATCGTAACGTTTAGCGTGCGGACCCTACGGGTTCGAGAACAATGTAGACATGACCGAGACATGTCTTCGGCCAATAAACAATAGCAGAACCTGGATGCTCATATTGGCTCCCACATATTCTACGAATATCTTTTATTGGTCAGACCGCATAACAACATAGTTTGTTCCCTTTGTCATCGGTATGTTACTTGCCCGAGATTCGATCGTCGGTATCTCAATACCTAGTTCAATCTCGTTACCGGCAAGTCTCTTTACTCGTTTCGTAATACATCATCTCGCAACTAACTCATTAGTTGCAATGCTTGCAAGGCTTATGTGATGTGCATTACCGAGAGGGCCCAGAGATACCTCTCTGACAATCGGAGTGACAAATCCTAATCTCGAAATATGCCAACCCAACATGTACCTTTGGAGACACCTGTAGAGCTCCTTTATAATCACCCAGTTACGTTGTGACGTTTGGTAGCACACAAAGTGTTCCTCCGGCAAACGGGAGTTGCATAATCTCATAGTCATAGGAACATGTATAAGTCATGAAGAAAGCAATAGCAACATACTAAACGATCGGGTGCTAAGCTAATGGAATGGGTCATGTCAATCACATCATTCTCCTAATGATGTGATCCCGTTTAATCAAATGACAACACATGTCTATGGTTAGGAAACATAACCATCTTTGATTAACGAGCTAGTCAAGTAGAGGCACACTAGTGACGTTTAGTTTGTCTATGTATTCACACAAGTATTATGTTTCCGGTTAATACAATTCTAGCATGAATAATAAACATTTATCATGATATAAGGAAATAAATAATAACTTTATTATTGCCTCTAGGGCATATTTCCTTCAGCAAAGTAGTGTAAGTATTTCCCTCAGTTTTTGAGAACCAAGGTATCAATCCAGTAGGAGGCTACGCGCGAGTCCCTCGCACCTACACAAAACAAATAAATCCTCACAACCAACGCGATAAGGGGTTGTCAATCCCTACATGGGCACTTACGAGAGTGAGATCTGATAGATATGCTAAGATAATATTTTTGGTATTTTTATGATAAAGATGCAAAGTAAAATAAAAGGCAATGAAAATAGCTAAGTGTTGGAAGATTAATATGATGGAAGATAGACCCGGGGACCATAGGTTTCACTAGTGGCTTCTCTCAAGAGCATAAGTATTTTACGGTGGGTGAACAAATTACTGTTGAGCAATTGACAGAATTGAGCATAGTTATGAGAATATCTAGGTATGATCATGTATATAGGCATCATGTCCGAGACAAGTAGACCGACTCCTGCCTGCATCTACTACTATTACTCCACACATCGACCGCTATCTAGCATGCATCTAGAGTATTAAGTTCATAAGAACAGAGTAACGCTTTAAGCAAGATGACATGATGTAGAGGGATAAATTCATGCAACATGATAAAAACCCCATCTTGTTATCCTCGATGGCAACAATACAATACGTGCCTTGCTGCCCCTACTGTCACTGGGAAAGGACACCGCAAGATTGAACCCAAAGCTAAGCACTTCTCCCATTGCAAGAAAGATCAATCTAGTAGGCCAAACCAAACTGATAATTCGAAGAGACTTGCAAAGATAACCAATCATACATAAAAGAATTCACAAGATCCAAATATTGTTCATAGATAAACTTGATCATAAACCCACAATTCATCGGTCTCAACAAACACACCGCAAAAGAAGATTACATCGAATAGATCTCCGCGAGAGAGGGGGAGAACATTGTATTGAGATCCAAAAAGAGAGAAGAAGCCATCTAGCGAATAACTATGGACCTGTAGGTCTGAGGTAAACTACTCACACATCATCAGAGAGGCTATGGTGTTGATGTAGAAGCCCTCCGTGATCGATGCCCCCTCCGGCGGAGCTCCGGAACAGGCCCCAAGATGGGATCTCATGGATACAGAAAGTTATGGCGGTGGAATTAGGTTTTTGGCTCCGTCTTTGATCGTTTGGGGGTACGTAGGTATATATAGGAGGAAGGAGTATGTCGGTGGAGCAACAGGGGGCCCATGAGGGTGGAGGGAGCACCTGGGGGTGGGGGGTAGGCGCACCCCCTACCTCATGGCTTCCTTGTTGGTTGCTTGACGTAGGGTCCAAGTCTCCTGGATCATGTTCGTTCCGAAAATCACGTTCCCGAAGGTTTCATTCTGTTTGGACTCCATTTGATATTCTTTTTCTGCGAAACTCTGAAATAGGCAAAAAACAACAATTCTGGGCTGGGCCTCCGGTTAATAGGTTAGTCCCAAAAATAATATAAAAGTGAATAACAAAGCCCAATAATGTCCAAAACAGAAGATAATATAGCATGGAGCAATCAAAAATTATAGATACGTTGGAGACGTATCAACCGCCGAGATTCTTATGGCAGATAACTCCGAGCACCGCGTGTCCCCAAGCTACAAGGAGCCCAAAGACGACCGCGCGGGTGCATCCCACGTTAACACCAATGATGGCTTCCCGGTACATGAGCCGTATGTGCCTCAGGCTCTCACTCGGCAGTAGTGAGACGAGCTCCGTTGTCGGAACGACCAACTCCTGAACACTCCCATCACCGGAATGACTCCTGAGGCGTTAGCCATGGGGTCGACTCGCCTGGCTACTTTGGCCGAGCGTGATCGCCTCGAACGGCTTCAGAGGGAGCTGGACGAACGCGAACGTCATCAACCCAGCTCCAGTCGGCAGAAGCGTCGACTCTACTCGAGTGACCAACCACGTAAGTATCAAGTCCTTAGTACTCCGTTGCAAAATCTAGCGGCCACCACTCGGGTCACGGATTCCATTCAACCCTCTGGCTCTTTGGCCGGAGAAGGGATTCGTCAGATCCAGGCGCTCCTCAAGACAACACTACCGCAGAATGTGGCGGTGTCTCAGTCTAGAGACCAGATCCATAGCGCATCTGTGCGTGCGGAGACCGTCCAGTCGACTCGTAGCCCCCTCGGCTCGGGCAGGCGCCGAGACACTTCTTCCTCCAGAGACTGTCACGAAGATCGGAGACATGATTAAGTTGCGTCGCCCTAGCGTAACAACGACTACGATCATGCACTAATGCCTCCACCACGAGATGTCGCATACGGGTGCCAGCCCTACGACGACAGACGAACGCACGACGACGACCGCAGGCCGAGTCCTACTCGTCCGTCGAGGGACACTAGAGACCCGTTGTTCAACGCGAGATCCGTTCTCGCTCAAAACCTCGTCGACAAAGGCTGGGCCTTGCAAGAGGGCCAAGATCACGACGTGCCGAGTGGTTCCGTACCATCAGGCCTCGAATGCTTCAGCCGTTACATACGAGCGGCTGAGATTCCCAACAACTTCAGGTTGGCCACAGTTCTCTTTCTTTACCATGTTTTCTAGTAACAAAGTCTCTTTTATCATACCTTTTATTCTTAGCTTGTGGGTTATCAAGATCAACAGGTGGTTCTATCTCAACATCATTATCTGGTTCTTTTTCATTGTTTGGTTGAGAGTCTTCATGAACCTCATCATTAACTTTTTCATTATCATTAGGTGAGTTCTCATTACCAGATTGAGTTTCAGCATCAGAGATAGAAATTCATTATCATTATCAGGAGGTTTCTCTATTTCAGGTTCACTAGAGGCATGCAAAGTCCTAACATTTTTCTTTTTCTTTTTCTTCCTAGAAGGACTAGGTGCACTAGTGTTAGATATTTGTGAATCTTGTTCAATTCTTTTAGGGTGTCCCTTAGGATAAAGTGGTTCCCGAGTCATTTTACCTCCTGTAGTTGCAACTCTAACAACAAAGTCATGCATATTATGATTCATTTCATCAAGCAATTCTGTTTGAGATTTAGCAACTTGTTCTAACTGAGTATGAACCATAGAAGCATGTTTTCCAACACCTCTAACATCATTTGATATTCTAAATAACAAGTCACTCAAGCGAGCAATCATATCAGAATTATATTTCAATTGTTTCGTAACATTTGCATTGAAGTGATCTTGTTTCCTAATGTAGTTTTCAAACTCATAAAGGCATTGACTAGGATGCATATTGTGAGGATTATCATTATCATTGAACTTCATAAGAGAATTTACCTCTACCACCTTAGGAATTGGTGGTGTATTAAGCCCATGTATTTCTTCAATAGGAGGTAAATTTTTAACATCCTCAGCTTTAATACCTTTTTCCTTCATAGATTTCTTTGCCTCTTTCATATCTTCGGGACTGAGATATAATATACCCCTCTTCTTCGGAGTGGGTTTAGGCGATGGTTCAGGAATAGTCCAATCATCATAATTTTTCAATATGTTATTCAATAATTCTTCAGCTTGTCCAACAGTTCGTTCCCTGAAAACACAACCAGCACAACTATCTAGGAAGTCCCTAGAAGCATTGGTTAGTCCATTATAGAAGATATCCAGTATTTCATTTTTCTTAAGAGGATGATCAGGCAAAGCATTAAGTAACTGGCAAAGCCTCCCCCAAGCTTGTGGGAGACTCTCTTCTTTAGTTTGCACAAAGTTAAATATTTCCTATAAGGCAGCTCGTTTCATATGAGTAGGAAAATATTTTTCAGAGAAGTAATAAGTCATATCCTGGGGACTACGCACACAACCAGGAGCAAGAGTATTGTACCAAGCTTTAGCATCACCCTTTAATTAGAAACGAAATAATATGAGAATAAAGTAATAGCGAGTTTTCTCATCATGAGTAAAAAGGGTGGCTATGTCATTCAACTTAGTAAGATGTGCCACAACAGTTTCAGTTTCATAACCATGGAAAGGATCAGATTCAACCAGAGTAATTAGCTCTGGGTCGACAGAGAATTCATAATCCTTATCATCAATAAGGATAGGTGAAGTAGCAAACTTAGGATCACATTTCATTCTAGCATTCAGAGATTTTTCTTTATACTTGTGTAATAATTTCTCTAGATCATCTCTATCATTGCAAGCAAGAATATCTCTAATTGTTTATTCACTCATAACATAACCTTCCGGTGCCTTAGGCAATTCATATCTAGGAGGGCTAGTTTTAGCAGGAGTTTTAGGAGATTTAGTTTCAAGCTCATCATCAGATTCAACAACATCATGTTGTATAACTCTAGCAATTTGTTTATCAAGAAATTCACCAAGTGGCACATCATCATTATCAAGTAAGGTACTAGCATCATCATAAGCATCATTCATAGTAGAAGTAGCATCATCTATATCTCACGACATATCAGAATTAATAACATGTGGTGGTGTTGCAAGTTTACTTATAACAGAAGGTGAATCTAAAGCAGAACTGGATGGCAGTTCCTTACCTCCCCTCGTCTTTGAGGGAAATATCTTAGTCTCAACATCCTTCAGATTCTTCATAGTGATAATATGATAATAATCCGAAGTGACTCAATAAATATAGCTATGCTCCCCGGCAACGGCGCCAGAAAAAGGTCTTGATAACCCACACGTATAGGGGATCACAACAGTTTTCGAGGGTAGAGTATTCAACCCAAATTTATAGATTCGACACAAGGGGAGCCAAAGAATATTTGAAGGTATTAGCAGCTGAGTTGTCAATTCAACCATACCTGGAGATAATTATCTGCAACAAAGTGATCAATAGCAAAGTAGTTTGATAGTTTTAATAGTAGTGACAACAGTGATAGTAACAGTAACAGTGATAACAGTAATTTTGTAGCAAGTGTAACAGTGATGATAGCAGTGGTAACTTAGCAGAAACAATATGGAAAAGTTCATAGGCATTGGATCGGTGACTTGTTGGATGATATTCATCATGAGACAATTATAACCTAGGGCGATACGGTACTAGCTCTAGTTCATCGATATAATGTAGGCATGCATTCCGTAAATAATCATACGTGCTTTATTAAAAGAACTTGCATGACATCTTTTATCCTACCCTCCCGTGACAGCGGGTTCCATATTGGAAACTAAGGGATATTAAAGCCTCCTTTTAATAGAGAACCGGAGCAAAGCATAAACACATAGTGAATACATGAACACCTCAAACTACAGTCATCACCGGGAGTGGGCCCGGTTGTTGTCACTCCGGGGTTGCCGGATCATAACACATAGTAGGTGACTATAAGTTGCAAGATCGGATCTAGAACATGGATATAATGATAAATTCATAAATGGTTCAGATCTGAAATCATGGCACCCGGGCCCAAAGTGACAAGCATTAAGCATGGCAAAGTCATAGCAACATCAATCTAAGAACATAGTGGATACTGGGGATCAGGTCCTAACAAAACTAACTTGATTACATGATGAATCTCATCCAACTCCTCACCGACCAGCGAGCCTACGAAGGAATTACTCACTCCCGATGGGGAGCATCATGGAATTGGCGATGGAGGAGGGTTGGTGATGATGAAGAACGAAGATCCCCCTCTCCGGAGCCCCAAACGGACTCCAGATCTGCCCTCCCAAGGAAGAACAGGGCTTGGCGGCGGCTCCGTCTCGTGGATCGTGATAATTCTTTCTTCCTGATTTTTTTCTGGAAATATGTGATTTTATAGTATCAGGGGGGTCGTCAGCGGGGCCACTAGGTGGGTACAACCCACCTGGGTGCGCCAGGAGAGGGGGCGCACCCTGGTGGGTTTTGCCCACCCAGGGGCCCCTCTCTGGTGGGTCTTGGCTCCAGTAATTTGTATTATTGATATAAAAAATCCTCAAAAAGTTTCGCTCCAGTCCGAGAACTTTTATTTCCGCACAAAAACAGCACCATGGCGTATCACCCGAAAACAGCGTCAGTCCGGGGTTAGTTTCATTCAAATTATGCAAATTAGAGTCCGAAACAAGAGGAAAAGTGTGAGAAAAAGTAGATACGTTGGAGACGTATCACCCGCACCCGGGCGGCACCACCCGTCGCGCCGGCTGAGCCCCTCCTCGGCAAGCTCATCTAGCCGACACGACATGACCCGCGACGAGATCCAGTCCCCGACGCGCCTCCAGCAGCCGCACCAGAGCCGGAGGAAGAAGCCGCCCCGTCTTCTTTGCCTTCTCCGCTTTTGCCGTGGAACCCTTCGCCATCGTTGCGCACTCGGGTGGATTAGAGAAATGGAGGATTCGGGAGGAGAGAAAGGGTATCTGAGACCCAGAGTTCTGCCCTCGAATCTTTTATATCATCAGATAAAATCTCAGGCCGGATCTCTCACCGCGAATCCAAGGATCGACGACCCGCGCGGCAAGGCTTTGCATAGGACAGGCGCGGCACGTTGCGGAGATCGTGCATGCAAATTTAGGAGTCGCACCCTGACTTTCCCACTAACGCACGACATTACCGCTTCAGCACGCGAACGCGCGAATTCAAATCCCGAGATTTCTGGGATGAGCCAATCCCATTGATTACCAACGGTTCCTTTCCTAAAGGACGCGCATAAGTCCGACTGACCACCCTTCGCGGGGACCCGTGCACTCGGTCATGTTAAACATCCGACCGAAGTCCTCTTCAGGATCGTTATGTGACGAGCTTGACGCCCCTCTGCGGGTTCACTTGGCCCTGTCGGTAGGCTCCAAGGCGCATGACTCGTAAACTTGGACTCGTAGGAGGCGTGCACTGGCGCTCCTCTATGATAAGGAGTGGCATCTCTCTAGAGAGTCAGACCACGCGCCGACGTCGCCACTCGAGTTGTAATGGAATGCCTTCACTCAGGCCCCTAGTATATCTCCTCCGAGAGACAAAAGAATGCCACCAGGTTTTTTTCTCGATGATCAACAATACCCGATCATCTGGGTAAAACTAAAGTCCAGAATTTGTTGTGTTTTCGTCCAAGGGACAACAAATCATAGTCTGGAAACATATTCCGAGTGTCCTTGCGACACTCAGACCCAACCGAAGGATCGATTTGTTTGTCCTATGAAATCCCAACCGATTCAGGGGCTAATGATGTGGTCACCTATTACAGGTGGGGTCAAGGACCCATCATTTGGGACCCACATGGGGCCCATCACCATCATAGGTAGGTCCCTGGACCGTGCCAACATTCAGATGCATACATCAGGAGGATCACTCGGATGGCTCTACATCACCCGTGCAACCACACGTCACTCGGCGGACAAACAACCACTCGGGCGTACATGACAAGAAGGCGTCGTGGGAGGTGCAACGATCGAGGAATCCTAAGTCATCCACTAAATAGAGTTATAACTGCCGTTACCTATAACTGATGTAGTAGATGGTCATTACCCTAGTAACTGCCTCAATCAATGGCATTTATTGCCCCGACGGTGTGGGAGACATGGGGCTGCAGCGCACTCTATATAAGCCGCACGCCTCTCCATAGCCGGGCACGTTCAACCTTTGTAACTATATCCATCAAATCAAAGCAAGCCTCAGGGCATGAGAGATAGGGCTTTTACCTCCACCGAGTGAGGGGCCTGAACTCGTTAAACACCGAGTGTTACACCTACGCCGTAGCGAGTCTCTGCCCCTTATTCGTACCCCTAGTACTCATTGTCAGGATCATAATCCCGATAGCCGCAACTAGCACAGGCTCGTCGGCCCTTCGTCCTCCGCAGTACCGGTCCCCGATCTCGTGTGTCACACCCGAGACGCCAGGGTATCATGTGCGTCGCCGCCGCATGGCTATGGGCACACATGGTTCTCCACGTCACCGGACTGTAGTGTGGTCGCTTCAGCCAGACCCGCGGGCGTCGTTGACCTCAACGCGACGCCGGGGTACTGTGGCACTGGCCAGCTGTCCGACAGGACATAAAGGTGTTGGGGAACGCAGGAATTTCAAAAATTTTCCTACGCACATGCAAGATCATGGTGATGCATAGCAACGAGAGGGGAGAGTGTTGTCTACGTACCCACGCAGACCGACTGCGGAAGCGTTGACGCAACATAGAGGAAGTAGTTGTACGTCTTCCTGATCCGACCGATCCAAGCACCGTTACTCCGGCACCTCCGAGTTCTTAGCACACGTACAGCTCGATGACAATCCCCGGGCTCCGATCCAGCAAAGCGTCGGGGAGGAGTTCCGTCAGCACGATGGCGTGGTGACGATCTTGATGTTCTACCGTCGCAGGGCTTCGCCTAAGCACCGCTACAATATGATCGAGGTGGAATATGGTGGCAGGGGGCACCGCACACGGCTAAGGAACGATCTCAAGGATCAACTTGTGTGTCCTAGGGTGCCCCTTGCCTCTGTATATAAAGGAGCCAAGGGGGAGGGGGCGGCCGGCCAAGGAGGGCGCGCCAAGGGAGTCCTACTCCCTCTGGGAGTAGGATTCCCCCCCCCCCAATCCTAGTTGGAATAGGATTCCTCGAGGGGGGGGGAAAGAGAGAGAGGGGGCCGGCCACCTCTCCTTGTCCTAATAGGACTAGGGGAGGGGGGAGGCGCGCGGCCCACCTTGGGCTGCCCCTTTCTCCTTTCCACTAAAGCCCACTAAGGCCCATATAGCTCCCGGGGGGTTCCGGTAACCTCCCGGTACTCCGGTAAAATCCCGATTTCACCCGGAACACTTCCGATATCCAAACATAGGCTTCCAATATATCAATATTTATGTCTCGACCATTTCGAGACTCCTCGTCATGTCCATGATCACATCCGGGACTCCGAACAATCTTCGGTACATCAAAATGCATAAACTCATAATAACTGTCATCGTAACGTTAAGCGTGCGGACCCTACGGTTCGAGAGCAATGTAGACATGACCGAGACACGTCTCCGGTCAATAACCAATAGCGGGACCTGGATGCCCATATTGGCTCCTACATATTCTACGAAGATCTTTATCGGTCAGACCGCATAACAGCATACGTTGTTCCCTTTGTCATGAGTATGTTGCTTGCCCGAGATTTGATCGTCGGTATCCAATACCTAGTTCAATCTCGTTACCGGCAAGTCTCTTTACTCGTTCTGTAATACATCATCCCGCAACTAACTCATTAGTTGCAATGCTTGCAAGGCTTATGTGATGTGCATTACCGAGAGGGCCCAGAGATACCTCTCCGACAATCGGAGTGACAAATCCTATTCTCGAAATACGCCAACCCAACATCTACCATTGGAGACACCTGTAGAGCTCCTTTATAATCACCCAGTTACGTTGTGACGTTTGGTAGCACACAAAGTGTTCCTCCGGCAAACGGGAGTTGCATAATCTCATAGTCATAGGAACATGTATAAGTCATGAAGAAAGCAATAGCAACATACTAAACGATCGGGTGCTAAGCTAATGGAATGGGTCATGTCAATCAGATCATTCAACTAATGATGTGACCTCGTTAATCAAATAACAACACTTTGTTCATGGTTAGGAAACATAACCATCTTTGATTAACGAGCTAGCTAGTCAAGTAGAGGCATACTAGTGACACTTTGTTTGTCTATGTATTCACACATGTATTATGTTTCCGGTTAATACAATTCTAGCATGAATAATAAACATTTATCATGATTATAAGGAAATAAATAATAACTTTATTATTGCCTCTAGGGCATATTTCCTTCAGTCTCCCACTTGCACTAGAGTCAATAATCTAGATTACACTGTAATGATTCTAACACCCATGGAGCCTTGGTGCTGATCATGTTTTGCTCGTGGAAGAGGCTTAGTCAACGGGTCTGCAACATTCAGATCCGTATGTATCTTGCAAATCTCTATGTCTCCCACCTGGACTAGATCCCGGATGGAATTGAAGCGTCTTTTGATGTGTTTGGTCCTTTTGTGAAATCTGGATTCCTTTGCCAAGGCAATTGCACCAGTATTGTCACAAAAGATTTTCATTGGACCCGATGCACTAGGTATGACACCTAGATCGGATATGAACTCCTTCATCCAGACTCCTTCGTTCGCTGCTTCCGAAGCAGCTATGTACTCCGCTTCACATGTAGATCCCGCTACGACGCTTTGTTTAGAACTGCACCAACTGATAGCTCCACCGTTTAATGTAAACACGTATCCGGTTTGTGATTTAGAATCGTCCGGATCAGTGTCAAAGCTTGCATCAACGTAACCTTTTACGGTGAGCTCTTTGTCACCTCCATATACGAGAAACATATCCTTAGTCCTTTTCAGGTATTTCAGGATGTTCTTGACCGCTGTCCAGTGATCCACTCCTGGATTACTTTGGTACCTCCCTGCTAAACTTATAGCAAGGCACACATCAGGTCTGGTACACAGCATTGCATACATGATAGATCCTATGGCTGATGCATAGGGAACATCTTTCATATTCTCTCTATCTTCTGCAGTGGTCGGGCATTGAGTCTTACTCAACTTCACACCTTGTAACACAGGCAAGAATCCTTTCTTTGCTTGATCCATTTTGAATTTCTTCAAAATCTTGTCAAGGTATGTGCTTTGTGAAAGTCCAATTAAGTGTCTTGATCTATCTCTATAGATCTTAATGCCTAATATGTAAGCAGCTTCACCGAGGTCTTTCATTGAAAAACTTTTATTCAAGTATCCTTTTATGCTATCCAGAAATTCTATATCATTTCCAATCAGCAATATGTCATCCACATATAATATTAGAAATGCTACAGAGCTCCCACTCACTTTCTTGTAAATACAGGCTTCTCCGAAAGTCTATATAAAACCAAATGCTTTGATCACACTATCAAAGCATTTATTCCAATTCCGAGAGGCTTGCACCAGTCCATAAATGGATCGCTGGAGCTTGCACACTTTGTTAGCTCCCTTTGGATCGACAAAACCTTCCGGTTGCATCATATACAACTCTTCTTCCAGAAATCCATTCAGGAATGCAGTTTTGACATCCATCTGCCAAATTTCATAATCATAAAATGCGGCAATCGCTAACATGATTCGGACGGACTTAAGCATCGCTACGGGTGAGAAGGTCTCATCATAGTCAATCCCTTGAACTTGTCGAAAACCTTTTGCGACAAGTCGAGCTTGGTAGACAGTAACATTACCATCAGCGTCAGTCTTCTTCTTAAAGATCCATTTATTCTCAATTGCTTGCCGATCATCGGGCAAGTCAACCAAAGTCCATACTTTGTTCTCATACATGGATCCCATCTCAGATTTCATGGCTTCAAGCCACTTTGCGGAATCTGGGCTCACCATCGCTTCTTCATAGTTCGTAGGTTCATCATGATCTAGTAGCATGACTTCCAGAACTGGATTACCGTACCACTCTGGTGCGGATCTTACTCTGGTTGATCTACGAGGTTTAGTAGTATCTTGTTCTGAAGTTTCATGATCATTATCTTTAGCTTCCTCACTTATTGGTGTAGGTGTCACAGAAACAGTTTTCTGTGATATACTACTTTCCAACAAGGGAGTAGGTACAGTTACCTCGTCAAGTTCTACTTTTCTCCCACTCACTTCTTTCGAGAGAAACTCCTTCTCAAGAAAGTTTCCGAATTTTGCAACAAAAGTCTTGCCTTCGGATCTGTGATAGAAGGTGTACCCAATAGTTTCCTTTGGATATCCTATGAAGACACATTTCTCCGATTTGGGTTCGAGCTTATCAGGTTGAAGCTTTTTCACATAAGCATCGCAGCCCCAAACTTTCAGAAACGACAATTTTGGTTTCTTGCCAAACCATAGTTCATAAGGCGTCGTCTCAACGGATTTTGATGGTGCCCTGTTTAACGTGAATGCGGCCGTCTCTAGAGCGTATCCCCAAAATGATAGCGGTAAATCAGTAAGAGACATCATAGATCGCACCATATCTAGTAAAGTACGATTACGACGTTCGGACACACCATTACGTTGTGGTGTTCCGGGTGGCGTGAGTTGCGAAACTATTCCACAGTTTTTCAAATGTACACCAAACTCATAACTCAAATATTCTCCTCCACGATCAGACCGTAGAAACTTTATTTTCTTGTTACGATGATTTTCAACTTCACTCTGAAATTCTTTGAACTTTTCAAATGTTTCAGACTTATGTTTCATTAAGTAGATATATCCATATCTGCTTAAATCATCTGTGAAGGTGAGAAAATAACGATATCCGCCACGAGCCTCAATATTCATCGGACCACATACATCGGTATGTATGATTTCCAACAAATCTGTTGCTCTCTCCATAGTACCGGAGAACGGTGTTTTAGTCATCTTGCCCATGAGGCACGGTTCGCAAGTACCAAGTGATTCATAATCAAGTGGTTCCAAAAGTCCATCAGTATGGAGTTTCTTCATGCGCTTTACACCGATATGATCTAAACGACAGTGCCACAAATAAGTTGCACTTTCATTATCAACTCTGCATCTTTTGGCTTCAACATTATGAATATGTGTATTACTACTATCGAGATTCATTAAAAATAGACCACTCTTCAAGGGTGCATGACCATAAAAGATATTACTCATATAAATAGAACAACCATTATTCTCTGATTTAAATGAATAACCGTCTCGCATTAAACAAGAACCAGATATAATGTTCATGCTCAACGCTGGCACCAAATAACAATTATGTAGGTCTAATATTAATCCCGAAGGTAGATGTAGAGGTAGCGTGCCGACCGCGATCACATCGACTTTGGAACCGTTTCCCACGCGCATCATCACCTCGTCCTTAGCCAATCTTCGCTTAATCCGTAGCCCCTGTTTCGAGTTGCAAATATTAGCAACAGAACCAGTATCAAATACCCAGGTGCTATTGCGATCATTAGTAAGGTACACATCAATAACATGTATATCACATATACCTTTGTTCACCTTGCCATCCTTCTTATCCGCCAAATACTTGGGGCAGTTCCGCTTCCAGTGACCAGTCTGCTTGCAGTAGAAGCACTCAGTTTCAGGCTTAGGTCCAGACTTGGGTTTCTTCTCTTGAGCAGCAACTTGCTTGCCATTCTTCTTGAAGTTCACCTTCTTCTTCCCTTTGCCCTTTTTCTTGAAACTAGTGGTTTTGTTAACCATCAACACTTGACGCTCCTTTTTGATTTCTACCTCCGCAGCTTTCAGCATTGCGAAGAGCTCGGGAATAGTCTTGTTCATCCCTTGCATATTATAGTTCATCACGAAGCTCTTGTAGCTTGGTGGCAGTGATTGGAGAATTCTGTCAATGACGCAATCATCTGGAAGATTAACTCCCAATTGAATCAAGTGATTATTATACCCAGACATTTTGAGTATATGCTCACTGACAGAACTGTTCTCCTCCATCTTGCAGCTATAGAAATTATTGGAGACTTCATATCTCTCAATCCGGGCATTTGCTTGAAATATCAACTTCAACTCCTGGAACATCTCATATGCTCCATGACGTTCAAAACGTCGTTGAAGTCCCGATTCTTAGCCGTAAAGCATGGCACACTGAACTATCGAGTAGTCATCAGCTTTGCTCTGCCAGACGTTCATAACATCTGGTGTTGCTCCAGCAGCAGGCCTGGCACCCAGCGGTGCTTCCAGGACGTAATTCTTCTATGCAGCAATGAGGATAATCCTCAAGTTACGGACCCAGTCCATGTAATTGCTACCATCATCTTTCAACTTTGCTTTCTCAAGGAACGCATTAAAATTTAACGGAACAACATCACGAGCCATCTATCTACAATCAACATAAACAAGCAAGATACTATCAGGTACTAAGTTCATGATAAATTTAAGTTCAATTAATCATATTACTGAAGAACTCCCACTTAGATAGACATCCATCTAATCCTCTAAGTGATCACGTGATCCGAATCAACTAAACCATGTCCGATCATCACGTGAGATGGAGTAGTTTCATCGGTGAACATCATTATGTTGATCATATCTACTATATGATTCACGCTCGACCTTTCGGTCTCCGTGTTCCGAGGCCATATCTGTATATGGTTGGCTCGTCAAGTATAACCTGAGTATTCCGCGTGTGCAACTGTTTTGCACCCGTTGTATTTGAACGTAGAGCCTATCACACCCGATCATCACGTGGTGTCTCAGCACGAAGAACTTTCGCAACGGTGCATACTCAGGGAGAACACTTCTTGATAATTTAGTGAGAGATCATCTTATAATGCTACCGTCAATCAAAGCAAGATAAGATGCATAAAAAGATAAACATCACATGCAATCAATATAAGTGATATGATATGGCCATCATCATCTTGTGCTTGTGATCTCCATCTTCGAAGCACCGTCATGATCACCATCGTCACCGGCGTGACACCTTGATCTCCATCGTAGCATCGTTGTCGTCTCGCCAATCTTATGCTTCCACGACTATCACTACCGTTTAGTAATAAAGTAAAGCATTACATCACGATTGCATTGCATACAATAAAGCGACAACCATATGGCTCCTGCCAGTTGCCGATAACTCGGTTACAAAACATGATCATCTCATACAATAAAATTCAGCATCATGCTTTGACCATATCACATCACAACATGCCCTGCAAAAACAAGTTAGACGTCCTCTACTTTGTTGTTGCAAGTTTTACGTGGCTGCTACGGGCTTAAGTAAGAACTAGTCTCACCTACGCATCAAAACCACAACGATAGTTTGTCAAATAGACTCCGTTTTAACCTTCGCAAGGACCGGGCGTAGCCATACTTGGTTCAACTAAAGTTGGAGAGACAGTCGCCCGCAAGCCACCTGTGTGCAAAGCACGTCGGGAGAACCGGTCTCGCGTAAGCGTACGCGTAATGTTGGTCTGGGTCGTCTCGTCCAACAATACCGCCGAACCAAAGTATGACATGCTGGTAGGCAGTATGACTTGTATCGTCCACAACTCACTTGTGTTCTACTCGTGCATATAACATCAACATAAATAACCTAGGCTCGGATGCCACTGTTGGGTTTCGTAGTAATTTCAAAAAATTTCCTACGCACACGCAAGATCATGTGATGCATAGCAACGAGGGGGAGAGTGTTGTCTACGTACCCAACGCAGACCGACTGCGGAAGCGCTGACACGACGTAGAGGAAGTAGTCGTACGTCTTCACGATCCAACCGATCAATCACCGAAACTACGGCACCTCCGAGTTCGAGCACACGTTCAGCTCGATGACGATCCCCGAACTCCGATCCAGCAAAGCGTCGGGGAGGAGTTTCGTCAGCACGACGGCGTGGTGACGATCTTGATGTACTACAGCAGCAGGGCTTCACCTAAACTCCGCTACAGTATTATCGAGGAATATGGTGGCAGGGGGCACCGCACACGGCTAAGGAATAGATCACGTGGATCAACTTGTGTGTCTTTGGGGTGCCTCTACCTCAGTATATAAAGGAGCCAAGGGGGGAGGGGGCGCCGGCCAGGAGGAGAGGGCGCAGGAGGAGTCCTACTCCTTCCGGGAGTAGGACTCCCCCCCAATCCTATTCCAACTAGGATTCCCCAAAGGGGGAAAGAGGGAGAAGGGTGGCCGGCCACCTCTCCTAGTCCTAATAGGACTAGGGGAAGGGGGGAGGCGCGCAGCCCTTGTGGGCAGCCCTTTCACCTTTCCACTAAGGCCCATGAAGGCCCATATGGCTCCCGGGGGGTTCCGGTAACCTCCCGGTAACCCGGTAAAATCCCGATTTCACCCGGAACACTTCCGATGTCCAAACATAGGCTTCCAATATATCAATCTTTACGTCTCGACCATTTCGAGACTCCTCGTCATGTCCGTGATCACATCCGGGACTCCGAACAACCTTCGGTACATCAAAATGCATAAACTCATAATAAAACTGTCATCGTAACCTTAAGCGTGCGGACCCTACGGGTTCGAGAACAATGTAGACATGACCGAGACACGTCTCCGGACAATAACCAATAGCGGGACCTGGATGCCCATATTGGCTCCTACATATTCTACGAAGATCTTTATCGGTCAGACCGCATAACAACATACGTTGTTCCCTTTGTCATCGGTATGTTACTTGCCCGAGATTCGATCGTCGGTATCCAATACCTAGTTCAATCTCGTTACCGGCAAGTCTCTTTACTCGTTCCATAATACATCATCTCACAACTAACATATTAGTTGTAATGCTTGCAAGGCTTATGTGATGTGTATTACCGAGAGGGCCCAGAGATACCTCTCCGACAATCGGAGTGACAAATCCTAATCTCGAAATACGCCAACCCAACATCTACCTTTGGAGACACCTGTAATGCTCCTTTATAATCACCCAGTTACGTTGTGACGTTTGGTAGCACCCAAAGTGTTCCTCCGGCAAACGGGAGTTGCATAATCTCATAGTCATAGGAACATGTATAAGTCATGAAGAAAAGCAATAGCAACATACTAAACGATCGGGTGCTAAGCTAATGGAATGGGTCAAGTCAATCAGATCTTTCAACTAATGATGTGACCTCGTTAATCAAATAACAACTCTTTGTCTATGGTTAGGAAACATAACCATCTTTGATTAACGAGCTAGTCAAGTAGAGGCATACTAGTGACACTTTGTTTGTCTATGTATTCACACATGTATTATGTTTCCGGTTAATACAATTCTAGCATGAATAATAAACATTTATCATGATTATAAGGAAATAAATAATAACTTTATTATTGCCTCTAGGGCATATTTCCTTCATAATCCACTGATATGAATTGATAGTTTCATCAAAACAAGCAAACTATGCATCAAACACAGAATCTGTCTAAAACAGAACAGTCTGTAATAATCTGAACATTCACCATACTTCTGATACTTGAAAAATTCTACCAAAATTAGGAAAAATGAAAAATTTGTATATAAAGACAGTGCAAAAATAATAAGATTGGCACATTATTTTTATAATACTATGGAATTGTACAAGGGGATAATTATTTTTGTTGAAAAGTTTCTGTAATCAAGATTCACAAAGTTGTCGTGAGCATGAACAAAGTTCAAGGAGCTCTCCCACTTCAATAGTGCTTGTCTTTCTCACTTTCACTTTCCTTTTTTAAAAGTTTTGGGTTCCCCTCTTTATTTTTTTTGTTTTTAAACTATATGAAAGCACTCAACAGAAATAAATGACTCTCTAAAACTTCCGGGTTGTCTCCCTGGCAGCGCTTTCTTTAAAGCCATTAAGCTAGGCATATAGTGCTCAAGTAGTGAATCCACCCGGATCCCAAGGTATATCAAAGCCAATTTTAATTAACAGTGATTTGTAATTTAGTAGTGAGCACAAAGCAACATATATCAAGCAATGATGAAGTCTAACTCTCTTCCTATGCATCGGCATGTCATAAAAGAACAATTCATGCACACCTAGTAAAGGCCAATGCAGAGTATAAACAGTTTCTTGCAATTTTATCTTATTGGAAACATAGAGAGGTGGAGATATAGTTCCTCTCTCATAATAATTGCAAGTAGGAGCAGCAAGCACATGCATATTATATTTATCGAAATCATCATGTGCAATGGTAAAGGGCAACCCATCAATATAATCCTTAATAAGTGCAAACTTCTCCGATATAGTGTAGTCGGGAGAATTCAAAAAGATAATAGGACTATCATGCGTGGGTGCAATAGCAACAATTTCATGTTTAACATAAGGAACTATAGCAAGTTCATCTCCATAAGCATAATTCATATTGGCATCTTGGCCACAAGCATAGCAAGCATCATCAAAAAGGGATATTTCAAAAGAATCATAGGGATCATAACAGTCATCATAGCAATCATCCTTTGGTGAGCACGAAGGGGAATTAAACAATGTATGAGTTGAAGAGTTACTCTCATTAGAAGGTGGGCACGGGTGATCAATCCGCTCTTCCTCCTTTTGTTCTTCGCTCTCCTCCTCATCTTTTTCATCCAATGAGCTCACAGTTTCATTAGTTTCTTCTTCCATAGACTCCTGCAAAATATTAGTCTCTTCTTGGACAGCAGAGAAGTACTCAATATATGGTTCAACATAGGCATTAGAAGCATAATTATCATAGCAATATTTAAGTATGGAAAATTTTTTAGATTTGTAAAGAGTAGCATCATACTTTTCAATCAAAGAAGCAATTTCGTAAGCACCCTTAAAAGCAACAAATTCTTCAATTTGCTGAACATCATAGTAATTATAAACACCCTTAGCATAAGAGGATACGATTCCATTATCACTAAACAAACATTGGTAGGGAAGGTGTTTCTTAGGGTCTTCAGAACAACAAGTATAATCATATATTTCACATAAATTCCAAGCATAGCATTGCAAACGATGAATTTGATCCAGTAAAGTTTTCCCTTTTTCAGATATTCGGTGTCGCACAAAACAAGCATGCTCATCTAAAGATTTGCCCTCAACTAAGCTAGTTGGGGTTTCAGCACGAGCACATAGGGATCGAAGATGATCCAAGTAATAAGCTTCAGCAGTGTGATAGATTTTGATTGGTTCTTCAACCATTAATTCAGTAGGTACAACTAATTTTTTTGGTATTTTGCGTTTCCTACCCATATCTAAAGATAGAAAACAACTAAGAACAACAAATAAAAATTACTTAGTGATAAAGCAAACAAGCACACACGAGAATATTCACCCCACGCTATTGCTCCCCGGCAATGGCGCCAGAAAAAGGTCTTGATAACCCACAAGTATAGGGGATCGCAACAGTTTTCGATAAGTAAGAGTGTCGAACCCAACAAGGAGCTAAAGGTAGAACAAATATTCCCTCAAGTTCTATCGACCACCGATACAACTCTACGCACGCTTGACGTTCGCTTTACCTAGAACAAGTATGAAACTAGAAGTACTTTGTAGGTGTTTTCGGAAAGGTTTGCACGAAAGTAAAGAGCACGAAAATAAAACTAGGGGCTGTTAAGGTAAAGAAGCAACTAAAGTAAATATAGCGAGTGTGGAAAAGTGGTGGTAGGAGTTGCAAAATTGCCCCTAAGCAATTGACTACTTTACTAGACCGATAGCAAGTATTATGTGGGAGAGGCCACTGCTAGCATGTCATCCCTGACTTGGAATTCTATGCACTTATGATTGGAACTATCAGCAAGCATCCGCAACTACTAATGTTCATTAAGGTAAAACCCAACCATAACATTAAGATATATTGGTCCCCCTTCAATCCCATATGCATCAATTTCTATGCTAGGTTGAAGCTTCTGTCACTCTTGCCCTCCAATACATAGTCCTATCAACATACAACTAACCCTAGGGTGTGATCCACGCGCGCAATCATATGATGGGCACCAAAGGACAGCAACATAACCACAAGCAAATTAAATCAATCATAGCAATTCATCAACCACCGATAGGACAACGAAAATCTACTCAGACATCATAGGATGGCAACACATCATTGGATAATAATATGAAGCATAAAGCACCATGTTCAAGTAGAGGGTACAGCGGGTTGCGGGAGAGTGGACCGCTGTAGATAGAGGGGGGAAGGTGATGGAGATGTTGGTGAAGATGGCGGAGGTGTTGGTGTAGATCGCGGTGATGATGATGGCCCCTGGTGGCACTCGGGTGCCACTGGAAGCGAGGGGGAGAGAGCCCCCCTCCTTCTTCTTCTTCCTTGACCTCCTCCCTAGATGGGAGAAGGGTTTCCCCTTTGGTCCATGGCCTCCATGGCACGGGAGGGGCGAGAGTCCCTCCGAGATTGGATCCGTCTCTCTGTCTGTCTCTGTTTCTGCGTTCTCAGATTCTTCCCTTTCACCGTTTCTTATATTCCCGGAGATCCGTAACTCTGATTGGGCTGAAATTTTAACACGATCTCTATCCGGATATTAGCTTTCTTGCGGCGAAAGAAGGGCTCCAACCGCCTTACAGGGTGGCCACGAGGGTCAGGGGCGCGCCTGACACCATGGGGCGCGCCCCCTACCTCGTGCCCCCCTCGGGCACCGTCTTGCGATGATTCCACTTCCCAAAATTCATAAATATTCCAAAATAAATCTCCGTCAGTTTTTATTCCGTTTGGACTCCGTTTGGTATGGGTTTTCTGCGAAACAAAAAACATGCAACAAACAGGAACTGGCACTGGGCACTGGATCAATATGTTAGTCCCAAAAATAGTATAAAAAGTTGCCAAAAGTATATGAAAGTTGTAGAATATTGGCATGGAACAATCAAAAATTATAGATACGACGGAGACGTATCACACCCCGACGCCACTCAAATAAAGATGTCAAGGCAGGGGGAAACACGCTAGACCTGCGAGACGTATTGGAGGACAAAGCAAAAAACGCAAGATCGATCTACGGATCACGAGGGCACGCCACTACGCGAGACGATAACCATCAGGCCGGATACAGTAAAAGTAAATCCGGTCGGGCCGAACACAGCGGACAAGACTCATTTGAGCTGCGTCGCGATATAGCCCAATACAGAGGTGCCGCACGCCCCCTATGCTTCACAGACGAAGTAATGGATCACCAAATCCCAGAGGGTTTCAAACCCGTAAATATCGAATCATACGACGGCACAACAGATCCTGCGGTATGGATCGAGGACTTCCTCCTGCACATCCAGATGGCCCGCGGCGATGATCTACACGCCATCAAATACCTCCCACTCAAACTCAAAGGACCAGCTAGGCATTGGCTCAACAGCCTGCCAGCAGAATCCATTGGCTGTTGGGAGGATCTGGAAGCCGCATTCCTCGACAACTTCCAGGGCACTTATGTGCGACCACCAGATGCCGATGACTTGAGCCACATAATTCAGTAGCCAGAGGAATCGGCCAGGCAATTCTGGACATGGTTCCTAACAAAGAAAAATCAAATCGTCGACTGTCCGGATGTAGAGGCCCTATAAGCTTTTAAGCACAACATCCGCTACGAGTGGCTCGCCCGACACCTTGGCCAGGAAAAGCCGAAATCTATGGCAGCCCTCACAACACTCATGACCCGCTTTTGCGCGGGAGAGGACAGCTGGCTGGCTCGAAGCAATAACATATCAAAGAACCATGGTACTTCGGATACCAAGGATAGCAATGGCAGGTCACGTCGCAACAAACACAAGCGCCGAATCAACAACGACAATACCGAGGATACGGCAGTCAATGCCGGATTCAGAGGCTCTAAACCCGGTCAGTGGAAAAAGCCATTCAAAAGAAGCACTCTGGGCCCGTCCAACTTGGACCGTATACTCGATCGCTCGTGCCAAATACACGGCACCCCTGACAAGCCAGCCAACCACACCAACAGGGAATGTTGGGTGTTCAAGCAGGCCGGCAAGTTAAATGCCGAAAACAAAGATAAGGGGCTACATAGCGATGACGAGGAAGAGCCCCGGCAGCCGATCACCGGAGGACAGAAGAGGTTCCCCCCACAAGTGCGGACGGTGAACATGATATACGCAACTCACACCCCCAAGAGGGAGCGGAAGCGTACGCTAAGGGACGTATATGCGTTGGAGCCAGTCGCCCCAAAGTTCAACCCATGGTCCTCCTGTCCAATCACCTTCGATCGCAGGGACCACCCCACTAGTATCCGTCATGGTGGATTCGCCGCACTGGTCCTAGACCCAATCATAGACGGATTTCAACTCACTCGAGTCCTTATGGACGGCGGCAGCAGCCTGAACCTGCTTTATCAGGACACATTGCGCAAAATGGGTATAGACCCCTCAAGGATCAATCCCACAAAAACGACCTTCAAAGGCGTCATACCAGGTGTAGAGGCCCATTGCACAGGCTCAGTCACACTGGAAGTGGTCTTCGGATCCCCGGATAACTTCCGAAGCAAGGAGTTAATCTTTGATATAGTCCCGTTCCGTAGTGGCTATCATGCACTGCTCGGGCGAACCACATTTGCGAGATTCAATGCGGTACCGCATTATGCATACCTCAAGCTCAAGATGCCAGGACCTCGGGGGGTCATCACAGTCAGTGGAAACACAGAGCACTCTCTCCGCACGGAGGAGCACACTGCGGCCCTCGCAGCAGAAGCACAAAGCAGCCTCTTAAGGCAATCCACCAATTCGGCGATTAAACACCCAGACACCTTCAAGCGCGCCCGGAGTAATCGGCAACAAGACCGCCTGGCATGTTCCGAGCTCGCATAGCAATGCGGCCCCCACCCCAGTCCCAGCCAAACGGCGAAATCCGTGCCACGCGTAGATAATTACGCATTGAAAATACCATGGGCATAGGTGGGGAGGGGGCACGACTACGGCACGCCCCAAGACGCGGCTCAACCGCACTAGGGGCTTCCCGCTTTGTTATTTTTCTCTCTTTCAGGACTTTACTCTCTGGAAACCCCGTCCGGCAGTACGATTGCCGGACACACGATGCAACAACCAAGGAGGCAGAAAGCTACATCGCACCATGGAACTCCCAGGTGGTCTCTGATAACGAGTAAAATACCTGCTTTAAATACCATTCCCCAGCTTGCCCTTGGTGGGGACATGTCAAATAGTCCTACTTTTTGCTTATCGCACTACTTGTATCATTCTGCTTCGACGCACCCTTTTGAATAAACAATGCATAGCACTAGACTATTACCGCATTCTCTATTCTTTATATATATATGTTCATTAATGACATTCAACACCCGTACACTCTGGTACGGCCAATCTGCCAGGGGCTTAAGCGTACCCCATAATACGGCGTGAGAAGTCCGAACACTTTCGACAGTGCGGCACCCCGAACTTATAGCATTATATGCATCGTCTCCGAATCATGTCTTGGGTCAATAGTTGGGTTTGCCCGGCTCCCATGTTTTGGTACCTTACGTTCTGCTATATCGGCTAAGGTAGCACTGGGAGAACTACTGCGATTGTGCCCCAGTTCATCTGGGCAAGCACCTCAGTAGAGAAAGCTAAAACTGACTATCATGATAAGGCGAGAGCTGGTCACTGTTCGAGAGGTCTCGAGTCCCTAAAGACTTATGCCGCTTAGGGCGAGGAGTCGGCTTTGTCCGGCTTAGGCGTGTATAGCGCCCCGAATTTGGCCTTCCGAATACTACGGGCTTCGCCAAAATTTAAAATTGTAGACTCCTATGGCTAAGTGAGAGTGATAAAGCATTATAGTCCGATTGCCTTGTTCGTTGTGCTGAGCACCTCCCTCAAAGGACCCAACAATGGGAAAAAAGAGTGCTCAGATTTATCCCGAACACCCCAGCACTCGTGGCATGGGGGTAGAAGCCGACGACTGGCCATCTCTCAGATTTGTTAAACAGCTGCACAGAAGGTAGTATTTTAAATCCAAACAGGCGTTGCATAGCGCACATGAACAAGTTTTCATAATACAGGATCACACGAGCAAGTTCATTCAAAAATTACATCCTTCGCACACTCGTCCGCCACAAGACGAGCACCCTTCAGGACACCCTCATAATACATCTCAGGGTGGCGATGCTCCTTGCCCTGCGGCGGCCCCTCCTTCATCAGCTTCTCGGCGTCCATCTTGGCCCAGTGCACCTTCGCACGGGCAAAGGCCCGACGTGCACCTTCGATGCAGACGGACCGTTTTTTGACTTCCAGCCGTGGGCAAGCATCCACAAGCCGCCTCACCAGGCCAAAGTAGCTGTTGGGAAGGGAGTTGCCAGGCCACATCCGGACTATAAGGCCCCTCATGGCCTTTTCGGCCGCCTTGTGCAGCTCGACCAGTTGCTTCAGCTGGTCGCTCACAGGCATCGGGTGTTCGGTCCCAGTATACTGAGACCAAAACAACTTCTCCGTCGAGATTCCCTCCTCGGCCCGATAGTACTTTGCGGCATCTCACACGGTGTGGGGCAAATCTATGAATGCTCCTGGAGAGCTCCGGACTCGGGTAAGTAATAAGTAATTTACTTTCACATGCTTGCTTTGCATAATGAATTCCTTACCCGCCGCTATCTTCCTCATTGCCTCAATTTCCTGGAGGGCCTTTTGGGCTTCAGCCTGGGCATGCTTTGTGCTCTCGAGGGCCGCGACAAGCTCGGACTCTCGCGTCTTCGAGTTAAGCTCCAAAGTCTCATGCTTCTTCACGAGATCCTGAAGCTCTTGCTGCACCTCGCCCACCCGTGCCTCTTGTTTCTCCCGCTCGGTGCGCTCCTTGGCCGCTTTATTTTCGGTCTCGGACAGCGTTTTCTTCAGGGTCGCCACTTCGGTCGTGGCCCCTGGCACATCCCTGATGATCCTGTCATTTTGCAACCACATTATATATATATAGACAAGGTATTACTTACCTTTGTTCTCCTCGAGCTGCCTCTTGGCAAGACCGAGATCTTTCTCGGACCGCTCAAGGTTCCGCTTCAGTGTGGCGACCTTCGTAGTCAGTGCGGCAGAGGTCAGCAGCGAAGCCTGCATACGCATACAAACATACTTATATTAGACTCCTGCAGATATTATTTGATCCTCTATTCGGCTTTTCTTTGTGAACACCAAATAGAGCATCAGGGGCTACTATCTATGCGGTAATATTTTCCTATATTTTAAATACTTACCTCAAAGCCTGTTAGAAGGATGGAACAGGCTTCAGTCAGTCCGCTCTTGGCGGACTGAACCTTCTTGATCACTGCACTCATAATAGTGCGGTGCTCTTTGTCGATGGAAGCGCCGTGAAGTGCTCCCAGCAGGTTGTCCGGTGCCTCTGGATGGACAGAGGTCACCGGCACGGGCGGCTTGCCCCCCTTGGAAGGGGGCCGCCTGCCGGAGTCCGGAACCACTGGAGGTTCCGGCGCGGTATTCGGCTGAGGGCCGAACTTGGAGCCCTTGGGAGTCTTGCTCCCTTTGCGCCTGGAGTCCGGAAGGTCGCCTTGAGGCGCCTCCAGGACTATCTCCCCCCGGCTCGGTGCCTCTTGAGACAATGCCTCGACATTGTCCGTAGGGCGAGGAGAGGAGGCGGTTGGAAGTGTATCACTATTCATATCCGATGAGTCCAAGGAACCGTCCGACGAGGATACGTCGATACGGGCTCGGGGCGGACTGCATGATCATATTCGACGTTAGGAGAAGCGGTGCAATAAAAGTATGCTATGAGTTACTCTGGTATCCGAATACTTACGACTTCGCTAGGGGCTTGGCCCTGAGTAACCACTCGTCTTCACTGTCGGCGGTGGTGGTGGAACAGTCCGGAAGGAGAGTCCTTCCCTTCTTGGACCCTTCGGCCTCCCCGGTTGGGGCGGCCTTCCTTTTCTTGTCTCCCCCAGCTGGAGGGGGAGAATCTTCATCTTCCTCCTCCTCGTTTTTATGGGAGGAGTGCATCTCGGAGTTATCAGACGATGAGTCCGATACCACCTGGCGCCGGGAACTCTTTCGGGTTCCCGTGGCCTTCTTCTTGATCTTCTTCTCCGGCACCTCATAAGGAGCCGGAGTCCGCATCTCCGTCAGGAGAGCGTCTGCAGGGTCTTCGGGCAGAGGGGTCGGATAGTTAATCTGCTCCGATGTCTCCACCCAGTCCTATCAAAGGCATGGGAGCTCAGACCCCACACATGGTTAAGCTATGGGAAATAAATACCCTACCAGATGTACAGAACTTACCGGATTTGCAGGGTGCTTCGCGCTTAGCCCGCGGTCCTCAGTAAGGGAAGGGGGGACCTCGGCGCCCTTGAACAGCACCTTCCAGACGTCCTTATGCATCGTGTCAAAGAGCTCGCGTAGAGTCTGGTGCTGGGCCGGGTCGAACTCCCATAAGTTGAAAGCCCGTTGTAGACACGGGAGGATCCGGCGAAAGAGCATGACCTGGACTATGTTGACAAGCTTGAGTTTCTTACCTATCATGTTCCGGATACACTTCTGGAGTCCGTCCAGCTCCACCGATGAGCCCCAGGACAGGCCCTTCTCCTTCCAGGAAGTGAGCCGAGTGGGGACTCTGGATCAAAACTCGGGGGGCCGCCGCCCAGTTGGTGTCGCGCGGCTCGGTGATGTAGAACCACCCCGATTGCCACCCTTTTATGGTCTCCACGTAGGAGCCCTCGAGCCATGTAACGTTGGGCATTTTGCCCACCATGGCTCCGCCGCATTCCGCTTGTTGGCCGCCTACTACCTTTGGTTTGACATTGAAGGTCTTCAGCCACAAGCCGAAGTGGGGCCGGATGCGGAGGAAAGCCTCGCACACGACGATGAACGCGAGATGTTGAGGATGAAATTCGGGGCCAGATCATGGAAGTCCAGCCCATAATAGAACATAAGGCCGCGGACGAATGGATGGAGGGAAAACCCCAGTCCGCGGACGAAGTGGGTGAGGAAAACCACCCTTTCGTAAGGTTCCGGGGTAGGGACGACCTGCCCCGCGGCTAGCAGCCGGTGCGCAATATCTGCGGCTAAGTATCCGGCCCCGCGTAGCTTTTTGATGTCTCCCTCCGTAATGGAGGAGACCATCCACTTGCCTCCCACTCCGGACATGTTTGGAGAGGATTGAGGAGAAGGATGTGGACTTGGGCGCTGGAGCTCGAGTGCACGGGAATGGATGAGCAAGGAGGAAGAGGGCGTGGGTAGAAAAAGGTGAACCCTTATCCCTTTATAAGGGCGGACTAAACTATGCGCCCCCACTAGCCTGGTAAAACTCGCTTATCCCCCAAGCGCCGTAATTGATGGCGCGGTTGGGTTACCCACGTCCGTATTGATGGTAATCCCGTACTAAGGGGACACAATCTCTGCTTCGACAAGACGTGCCAAGGAAACTGCCTCGCAAAACACGCTGAGGTTGGTTGTGAAAAATGATTCGAATGGTGACCTGGCTGTGGTGTGATGTCACGCTGCGGAATGCGTCGGCAGATTGGATTTGTGAAAATATTATTCTCTCTACGGTTGTATGTGCAACTTGTTTTGCAAAGCCGGACACGATCCTCGTGTTCAAAATCTTCTATGAAGTATTCAGAGGAGGAACCCGCCTTGCAATGACGAAAACAATCTGCGCGCCGGACTCATCGTCATTGAAGCCTGGTTCCGGGGCTACTGAGGGAGTCCTGGATTCGGGGGTATCCGGACAACCAAACTATATCCTTTGGCCGGACTATTGGACTATGAAGATACAAGATTGTAGACTTCGTCCCGTGTCCGGATGGGACTCTCCTTGGCGTGGAAGGCAAGCTTGGCAATACGGATATATAGATCTCCTTCCTTGTAACGGACTCTGTGTAACCTTAGCCCCCTCCGGTGTCTATATAAACCGGAGGGTTTAGTCCGTAGGACCAACAACAACAATCATACCATAGGCTAGCTTTTAGGGTTTAGCCTCTTTGATCTCGTGGTAGATCAACTCTTGTACTACTCATATTATCAAGAACAATCGAGCAGGACATAGGATATTACCTCCATCAAGAGGGCCCGAACCTGGGTAAACATCGTGTCCCCTGCCTCCTGTTACCATCCGCCTTAGACGCACATTTCGGGACCCCCTACCCGAGATCCGCCGGTTTTGACACCGACACTGGTTGTCGTCAAGAACGGCGGCAAACAGAGGACCATAGTCCCAGGTGATAACCAGACCGCCTTTATGTGTAGGTGGCTGAAGCTCCGGTGGCTAGCCGGACTGATGGGTTTGCTGAGCTAAAGCAGCAACTTGATGCGGCAGATGCCGACACCGTGCTTGTTAACAAGCGGCTTGACGAGGCACAGGGTAAGTGATTTCTCCGATGATCAACGCATAGTAAGAGGAGCATGATGCCAGTATCTTTAGTATGTTGTGACTGGAGATGGAGCTGCCACCGTGGAGACCCTTCGGGCAGAGCTTGCCCGAGCCAAGGAACAAGCAAGGAATAGCGATGCGGCTGCTCTAAAGGTGGCCGAAGAGCTAAGGGCCGAACAGTCCGCGCATCGCCAGAGCAAGGAAAGGATAGCCAAGATGGCCATTGAGTTGACAGATGCCGCTGACCGTTACCAGCTTCTTGAAAAAGAAAGCCGAGCGAGGGCGACGGACCTGGAGAAGGCCATGGTAGCAGCCAAAGAAGCCCGCTCTAAAATCAGAGCGACGAAGGAGGAGCTGCATCAAACTGCGGATATCGTGGTTGGAAAGCCCTTCTTGTTGCGGACTAAGTTCGGAGATCCGAAGTATGCTCCTCTTGATCAACTATGGAGTTCTGCGAACGCCTACGTGGATTTGGCGGCAAGTGCTGCTGATGCAGCTGAGTACTTCAAGGATCAAAAAGATCGTGAAGTGGAAAAGCTGAATAGGTCATAGTTCCATGCTCCAGTGTGCCCGCTGCTGTTGAATGAGCGAATGGCCGAGTGGGCCGAGCTCCATAGGTTGTTCGGACTCGCCATGAGGTCCGTTGTGGATCATCTGTGGCCGGGAGGGCCAAGGCTGAATAGTTACTTTAGTGCAACAATTCCTTGGTGCTGTGCCGCACATCGATGCTATGAAGAGGTCGGCGTGCATAGAGGGTGCGCGGATGGCCTTTGCCTGTGTCAAGACATACTGGGCAGAGATGGAGGCCGCCACTGTTGCAACACAGGGTTCGGCCGTGGGCCGAGTGACTGCCGAGCACTACTTTGAAGAAGTTCTTGAAGGCGCTCGTTCGATAGAGGCTCAGTGCTCGAAGAATATTATGTTCTAGTGACATGTACTCCCATTGTAAGAACAATGTTTTATTGAGTTATCAAGGCTGTGTTTATACTTTTGCCTGAAAGTATTATGATGCCTCCTGTGCGGCCGCTTATGTATATATGTATATAACCTGAAAGTTTGCAGTCGTCGGCTTCCGCCCCCACGCATATAATGTGGAGGTGTTTGCAAAAAACGCGTATTCACACTTGATCCAACATCTTGGTCCATTAAGGAGGTGGTAGCGTAGCGAACGAGGCAATCGGACTATATTGCTTTAACACTTTCACTGAGCCATAGGAGTTTGACGGTGGGGCTACTATATAGCCCCTGGCACTTCTGCGATCATCCGAATACGGGGCGTGTACGTACATGAACGGGAAACGGACCTTCGTTAATGTGGAGGAATCCAGAAGATTCCGCTGAGTCATCGAGTGGTTGACCAGTCTCGCGCTATATCATGACAGTCAGTTTTCGGCTTTCTCTACTGAGGTGCTCATCCGGATGAACCAGGGCACAATCGCAGTAGTTCTCCAAGTGCTACCTTAGCCGATATAGCGGAATGTAAGGTACCAAAACATGGGAGCCGGGCAAACCCAACATTTGACCAAAGACATGATTCGGAGCTGATGCATATAAGGCCAAACTCGCGACGCCGAACACTCCCTAAGGTATTCGGTCTTCATAACATATGTCGGGCTGAACAATGACCTTAATAATAAACCCCGGGTGTCCAGGTACATGCAATATCCTGACATAGCCACATGCCAATATGTCGGCATCCTTCTCGGTTGTATTGAGTATCCGGAGGATGTGAACAACAAGAGACAATAAAAAAGGTTTACGCAGGGTCTTAATCTGAAAAGAAACCTTTGAGCGGGTCCTTGCTGCACGTCTGCACCTGTGTCTCCGTTGTGCCGTGTCCTGGACGGGTGTAGCACGATTGTCATCTGTAAAAGAGGAGAACTTAGGTGAAAGTTGTCGTGCCAGAAAATTGGTTATTATCAATAAACCATTAAAATTCAAGATAAGTCAAGTTGAGCCGGACTAGCCCTGATTACACACAGGAAGCCCCTGGTACCGTCCGGGAGGGTTTGATCATCAAACCAATCTCATGTATATGTAGTGGTGCACTGGACTCGTCTAACCGTGTCCGTGGTCTTGACGACTGATACGTCTCCAACGTATCTACTTTTCCAAACACTTTTGCCCTTGTTTTGGACTCTAACTTGCATGATTTGAATGGAACTAACCCGGACTGACGCTGTTTTTAGCAGAATTACCGTGGTGTTATTTATGTGCAGGAGCAAACATTCTCGGAATGACCTGAAACTTCACGGAGACACTTTTCAGAAAATAAGAAAATACCTGCCAAAGATGAAGGCCAGGGGGCCCACCGTCTTGCCACGAGGGTGTGGGGCGCGCCTGCCCCCCTAGGGCGCGCCCCCTACCTCATGGCCCCCCTGTTGCCTCTCCGACTCCAACTCCACCTCCATATATTGAGTTTCGATGAGAAAAGAATAAGAAGAAGAAATCATCACGTTTTACGATACGGAGCTGCCGCCAAGCCCTAACACCTCCTGGGAGGGCTGATCTGGAGTCCGTTCGGGGCTCCGGAGAGGGGAATCCATCGCCAGCGTCATCATGAACCATCCTCCATCACCAATTTCATGATGCTCACCGCCGTGCGTGAGTAATTCCATCGTAGGCTTGCTAGACGGTGATAGGTTGGATGGGATCTATCATGTAATCGAGTTAGTTTTGTTAGGGTTTGATCCCTAGTGTCCACTATGTTCTGAGATTGATGTTGCTATGACTTTGCTATGCTTAATGCTTGTCAGTAGGGCCCGAGTGCCATGATTTCAGATCTGAACCTATTATGTTTTCATCAATATATGAGTGTTCTTGATCCTATCTTGCAAGTCTATAGTCACCTATTATGTGTTATGATCCGTTAACCCCGAAGTGACAATAATCGGGATACTTACCGGTGATGACCGTAGTTTGAGGAGTTCATGTATTCACTATGTGTTAATGCTTTGTTCCAGTTCTCTATTAAAAGGAGGCCTTAATATCCCTTAGTTTCCGTAAGGACCCCGCTGCCACGGGAGGGTAGGACAAAAGATGTCATGCAAGTTCTTTTCCATAAGCACGTATGACTATGTTCGGAATACATGTCTACATTATATCAATGAACTGGAGCTAGTTCTGTGTCACCCTAGGTTATGACTGTTACATGATGAACCGCATCCGGCATAATTCTCCATCACCGATCCATTGCCTACGAGCTTTCCATATATTGTTCTTCGCTTATTTACTTTTCCGTTGCTATTGCTATCATCACTACAAAATACCAAAAACATTACTTTTACTACTGTTACCTTTTGCTAACATTATCACCACTATCATATTACTTTGCTACTAAACACTTTGCTGCAGATATTAAGTTTCCAGGTGTGGTTGAATTGACAACTCAACTGCTAATACTTGAGAATATTCTTTGGCTCCCCTTGTGTCGAATCAATAAATTTGGGTTGAATACTCTACCCTCGAAAACTGTTGTGATCCCCTATACTTGTGGGTTATCAATGACCTGTCATTTTTTCTGGTTGGTGAGGCCGTCTAGTGCTTAGCGGCTAAATCCGCCGCACATTCTTCTGCGCGTAGAGAACGCTCAGTGTTTCCGCTAACTGTGATGGTGCCACATGGACCGGGCATCTTAAGCTTGAGAGAAGCGTAATGCGGTATTGCATTAAAACGAGCGAAAGCCGCTCTTCCGAGTAGTGCTTGATAGCCACTTCGGAATGGAGCGATGTAGAAAGTTAACCTTTCGCTTTGGAAGTTGTCGGAAGAACCGAATACAACCTCTAGTACTAGAGAGCCCGTGCAGTTGGTCTCTACGCCTGGTATTACTCCCTTAAAGGTAGTAGTACGGTGGCTTATTTTTGTCGTGTCTATCCCCATTTTGCAGACTGTGTCCTGATATATCAGATTTAGACCACTGCCGCCATCCATGAGGACTCGTGTGAGATGGTATCCATTTATGATTGGTCTAACACCAAGGCATCCAATCCTTCATGTCGGATGCTTGTCGCATGATCCCGTGATCAAAAGTGATCGGGAAGGTCAACCAGGGGTTGAACCTAGGGGTGACGGGCTCTATGGCGCGTGTGTCTCGGAGTGCATGTTTTCTCTCCTCTTCGTCACATGGATCATGTTTACTTTTTTAACCTCTGGTGGGAATTTTTTCTGTCCTCCAGTGCTTTGCTGGCGAGGCTCGTCCTCGTCATCGCTTGGTGTCTCCCCCCCTTATGTTCGGCGTTTAGCTTACCGGCCTGCTTGAAGACCCAACATTCTCTGTGGGTGTGATTTGCAGGTTTATCGGGAGTGCCATGAATCTGACATAGTTTGTCAAGAATCCTGTTTAGGCCAGACGGTCCGTCTCTGCCGCCTTTGAAAGGCCTTTTCCGCTGACCTGGCCGAGAGCCCCTGAATCCGACATTTACCGCCGTATTATCTAGGCTATCTTCTTTATTTCGACGCTTGTTTTTATTGCGTCGTGGTTTTCCATTGCCATACCTGACTTCGGATGTGCTTGGTTCGCTGGTGCTACTGCGGGCTAACCAGTTGTCTTCGCCCACGCAAAAGTGGGTCATGAGGCTTGTTAGGGCTGCCATTGTTCTCGTTTTTTCTTGGCAGAGGTGTCTGGCGATCCATTCATCTCGGACGCTGTGTTTGAAAGTTGTTAAGGTTTTGGCATCCGGACAGTCGATGATTTGGTTCTTCTTGGTGAGAAACCTGTTCCAAAGCTTTCGGGCAGACTCTCCGGACTGTTGAATTATATGACTTAGATCGTCTGCATCCGGAGGTCGGACGTAGGTCCCTTGAAAATTATCCCGAAAAGCGTCCTCGAGCTCCTCCCAACTTCCAATTGAGTTTTCGGGGAGGCTTTTCAACCAGTGCCGAGCTGGTCCTTTAAGCTTGAGGGGCAGGTATTTGATGGCGTGGAGATCGTCTCTGCGAGCCATATGGATATGGAGGATAAAGTCCTCAATCCAGACCCCAGGGTCTGTGGTCCCGTCGTACGCCTCTATGTTCACTGGTTTGAATCCTTCTAGGAATTCGTGGTCTAGCAACTCATCGGTGAAACATAGGGGGTGTGCGGCACCCCTGTACTTGGATGTGCCATGGCGTTCGGACAGTTGTAGTATTTGGTTTTGATTTTGTGCCGTAGCGCGCTTCCTAGATCCATAGATGGATCTGGTCGTACCGGATTTTTGGCGCAAGTCCTCACGTAGATCGTGTGTTGACTTATCTGCGACCTTGTTAGCCGCTCTATCGCGGTCATAGGGTGGTTGATCCGACCGGTTGGCCGTTCCATTTTTTGGCTGTGTGGCCTCTAAGGCCTCGTCGTCGAATTCACGTAATAGCTTGCGCTTTGGATAGCTCTTTGTGTGGTAACTTCCACCATAATTTGCTTCATTGTCGAGCACTTTGTTCCACCTGCTGTTGAGTGTATTTTGTGCGGACTTAAGCCTTTGCTTCTGCTTCTTCAGACTCCTTGTTGTGGCAATAAGCCTTCCACGGAGGTTCTCTTGCTCCAAGTGCGTTTCCGGGATGATGTGTGCATCTTCGTCGGACTGTTTTCCTCCCCAGAGGGGGTTTGATGAGGTTTTTCCTCATCGTTGTCGTGTTCGGACGTCAGATCCATACTATGTTCGCTGCTTGCAACTTCATCGTGCTCTGCCGCTGGGGCAATGTGGTCGTCGTTTCCTCTGGAGTCGACTGGAGTGTTATTTTCTCTTGCGTTGTATCGCTGTTTTTGCTATGGCGGGACTTAGAGCGGTGCTGCTGACGTCGGCGCTTGGGTTGCTTCTTGGAGGGGCCATCCTCCGCTGTCTCTTCGCCATTGCCTTCTTTGGGTGTATCCACCATGTATATGTCATGTGATGAAGTGGCTGTCCGGCGCCCTATGGGCGCTGGTTCCTGTTTGTCTCTTGCATCTTCGTCCATGCCGTCGATGTCTTCGGAGTCTAAGTTGAGCATGTCGGTTAAGTCGTCGACAGTGCCTACTAAGTGGGTGGTGGGTGGGCAGCGAATTTCTTCGTCGTTCGAATCCCATTCTAGCCGGACATAGTTCGGCCGAGGTTCTCCTGACAAGGAGAGAGACCTTAATGAATTTAGCACATCACCAAAAGGCGAGTGCTGAAAGATATCCGCGGAGGTGAACTCCATGATCGG
Source organism: Triticum urartu (assembly GCF_003073215.2). Taxonomy (NCBI): domain Eukaryota; kingdom Viridiplantae; phylum Streptophyta; class Magnoliopsida; order Poales; family Poaceae; genus Triticum; species Triticum urartu. Next base: position 75,659,973 of record NC_053027.1, on the reverse strand, counting down.
TGCCCAGTCGGATTCGATAGGCACGGATGCGGGCAGCTCGGAGTCCGTGGCCGGAGACGAATACAGTGGATTGGCGGCACGGCTCTTGTAAGGGCTGAAGTCGGTATCCGGCTCCATCGCCACTGAGAGTGTGGCCTCCATGGCAGGGTCTATCCCTCCGTCCTTGGATGGGTCAATTTGGTCCGGATTGAAGGCCGGAGTAGTTGCAGATGCGATCTCCCGAACACTTCCGATGGCAGAGTTACGTCGTGCTCGTGTTACTGTGTGGCGCACTTGACACGGGCTCGAATCCGTCAAAGATCAAGTCTCCACGGATGTCGGTAGTGTAGTTTAAGTTTCCGAATCTGACTTGATGGCCAGGGGCGTAGCTCTCGATCTGCTCCAGATGGCCAAGCGAATTGGCCCGCAGTGCGAAGCCGCCGAATACAAAGATCTGTCCGGGGAGGAAAACCTCACCCTAGACCACATCGCTACCGATGATCGAAGGGGCCATCGAGCCTTATGGTGATGGCACAGTGGAACTCTCAATGAAAGCACCAATGTTGGTGTCAAAATCGGCGGATCTCGGGTAGGGGGTCCCGAACTGTGCGTCTAAGGCGGATGGTAACAGGAGGCAGGGGACACGATGTTTACCTAGGTTCGGGCCCTCTTGATGGAGGTAATACCCTACGCCCTGCTCGATTGTTCTTGATGATATGAGTATTACAAGAGTTGATATACCACGAGATCGTAGAGGCTAAACCCTAGAAGCTACCCTATGGTATGATTGTATGTTCTCCTACGGACTAAACCCTCCGGTTTATATAGACACCGGAGGGGGCTAGGGTTACACAGAGTCGGTTACAAGGGAGGAGATCTACATATCCGTATTACGTAGCTTGCCTTCCACGCTAAGGAGAGTCCCATCCGGACACGGGACAAAGTCTTCAATCTTGTATCTTCATAGTCCAACAGTCCAGCTAAAGGATATAGTCCGGCTGTCCGGAGACCCCCTAATCCAGGACTTCCTCACTCCCCCAATCTTGAGCAATACTTTCTTATTCGCGAGGCCAAAAATTATTTATATAATTCCGATCACGATGAACCAGATACATAGGATAAAACTTCTGATGAAATTCCAATTTCAATCGGTTGTAGTTCCATGATCCAATATCACCACATAGCCTATACCATGTCAATGCCTTTCCCTTCAAAGATAAAGGGAAGACCTTCTTATTGACAACATCCTTGGGCATACCTGCAAGCTTAAATAATCCATAAAATTCATCCACATAGATTAGGTGCATATCAGGATGTAATGTTCCATCTCCTGCATAAGGATTAGGTAGCAGTTTCTCTATCATACCCAAAGGAATTTCATAATAAATATTTTTGGTAGGTTCAGTAGGTTGAGGAGCAACTCTTTGCTCTTCCGGCCGGGGTGAAGATACCCCGAACAAGCCCCTCAAAGGATTATTTTCCATAGTAACAAGTGATAGTAAATTTCAGCACACTATATATATATATATGTTTCCTTACCAAATTCAACTTACCAAAGGCGCTTCATTACCCGGCAACGACGCTAGAAAAGAGTCTTGATGACCCACAAGTATAGGGGATCTATCGTAGTCCTTTTGATAAGTAAGAGTGTTGAACCCAATGAGGAGCAGAAGGAAATGAGAAGCGGTTTTCAGCAAGGTATTCTCTGCCAGCACTGAAATTATCGGTAACAGATTGTTGTGTGATAAGATAATTCATAACGACTAAAAGGTAACAAAAGTAACTAAAGTGCAGCAAGGTGGCCCAATCCTTTTTGTAGCAAAGGACAAGCCTCGACGAATTCTTATATGAAGCAAAGCGCTCCCGAGGACACATGCGAATTGTTGTCAAGTTAGGTTTTCATCATGCTCATATGATTCACGTTCGTTACTTTGATATTTTGATATGTGGGTGGACCGGTGCTTGGGTGCTTCCCTTCCTTTGAGAAGCCTCCCACTTATGATTAAGCCCTCTCGCAAGCATCCACAACTATGAAAGAAGAATTAAGATAAACCTAACCATAGCATGAAACATATGGATCCAGATCAGCCCCTTACGAAGCAACGCATAAACTAGAGTTTAAGCTTCTGTCACTCTAGCAACCCATCATCTACTTATTACTTCCCAATGCCTCCCCCTAGGCCCAAATAATGGTGAAGTGTCATGTAGTCGATGTCCACATAACACCACTAAACGAAAGACAACATACATCTCATCAAAATATCGAACGAATACCAAATTCACATGATTACTTATAACAAGACTTCTCCCATGTCCTCAGGAACAAACGTAACTACTCACAAATCATATTCATAATCATAATCAGAGGAGTATTAATTATCATTAAGGATCTAAACATATGATCTTCCACCGAATAAACCAACTAGCATCAACTACAAGGAGTAATCAACACTACTAGCAACCCACAAGTACCAATCTGAGGTTTTGAGACAAAGATCGGATACAAGAGATGAACTAGGGTTTGAGAGGAGATGGTGCTGGTGAAGATTTTGATGGATATTGACCCCCTCTCGATGATAGGATCGTTGGTGATGATGATGGAGATGGTTTCCCCCTCCGGGAGGGATGTTTCCCTGGCAGAACAGCTCCGTCGGAGCCCTAAATTGGTTCTGGCCAAGTTCCGCCTCGAGATGGCGGCACTTTGTCCTGAAAGCTTCCTTTTGATTTTTTCCAGGTCAAAACACACCATACATCAGAAGATGGGCGTCGGGGGCCTGTCAAGGGGCCCACAAGGACGGTGGGCGCGCCAGGCGGGTAGGGCACGCCCTCCACCCTTGTGGATGGTAGGTGGCCCCCCTCTGGTACTTTCTTCGTCCAATATTTTTTATATATTCCAAAAATATTCTCCATGAAGTTTCAGCACTTTTGGAGTTGTGCAGAATAGGTCTCTAATATTTGCTCCTTTTCCAGTCCAGGATTCTAGCTCCCGGCATTCTCCCTCTTCATGTAAACCTTATAAAATAAGAGAGAAAAGGCATAAGTATCGTGATATAATGTGTAATAACAGCCCATAATGCAATAAATATCAATATAAAAGCATGATGGAAAATGGACGTATCACCACACATGGCATGAAGATGATGACTTGTATTGTGAAGATGAGGAAGAAGAGGTCGACATTGCGGAGGAGTCATTGGTGTTCATCGATGAGCTCACCCAAAGGGCTGAGGCACAAAATAGGAGGCAAAGCATTCGCACGGGATCATACACCCAATAGAAGGACACTTTGATTTGCGAGAGTTGGATGGAGATAGGCCAAAATCCGATGAAAGGTGCCGAGCAAAAAGGATCCGTCTTTTGGATGAGGGTTCACAAAACCTTTCATGAGCGAAGGAAGTTTGCCCTCTACCAATTTGCGAGAACCCGCGACATCAACTCAATACAAAAGAGATGGGGGTTCATTCAACAAGAGTGCAACAAGTATTGTGTCGTGCTTGAGAGCGTCGAAGCCAGTCCCGTGAGTGGCCTAGGCCTTGGTGACTTGGTTTGAACCTCTTTTTTTTCATGTTGTGTCCTTTCATGTTGGCATGCCATTTATGTCTCATGCATCTTGTGTCCTTCCATGTTAGAATTGCGGCCGCATCTTTGACCGTGTAGGCATTCCAATCTTTGGAAGCCTTCAAGGCCCGATACAAGAACAAGCCATTTACTCTCACATATTATTGGTTGCTCATCAAAGATTGCCCCAAGTTCAAAGACAAATATGCCGCTCATAAGAAGAAAGGAGGGAAGGCGACCGTGGCTGATGAGGGAGACTTGCTCAAGAGGCCGAGGGACAATACAAGCTCGAAGGCCGACGAGAAGTGTGATGCGTCTTCCATGGCCTTGCAAGGAACTGTTGAAAACATGATGATTCAAAAGGAGGTGAGGGAGGAGAGGAGGAGCAAATAAAGATCTACCTAGAGCTCCAAATGAAGAAGCTTGACATGGAGGAGGCTACGAAGAGGAGGAAGCTTGACATCGAGGAGGCCGCTCTAACTCAAGAAGCTCGAGATCGAGGCCACCAATGCTGACACCAAAGCAAAAGAGGCGGCACTCGCGATCATGAGTGTCGACAAGAACAACATGTCATCGGAGACGAAGGCTTGGTTCGCGAACCGGCAGAAGAAGATGTTCGCCCGCGACGGCCTGAACTAGGTGAGACCTCGGCTGTGGACTATGGCCGTTCATTTTGAATGTTGGCTGGTGTGCTGGCCACTGACTTTGTTGTCGGCGCCAAAAACTTGTTCATTTTGAAGGCCTACTCGTGTGTCGCCGCTGGCTTTGTTGTCGGCGTAAAAAACATGTCCATTTTGAAGCCTGGCTAGTGCATCGGCCGCTGGCTTTGTTGCCGGCGTGAAATTGGAGGGTGACGATTCTGTAGGCCGCTGGCTTTGTTGTCGGCCGACATGAACTGGTGTGAACCGCGGCCGCTAGCGTGAACTATGGTCGCTGCCATTTAGCTACATCTTTTGTTGTTTTCATATTTGCATGCCCGTGGACCATATGCGGCCAAAGAGGCGGCCGCGCATTGGACGCACGCTCGGCGCATCCACAAATGCTGACGGACACGGCCTCATTGCCATCCCCAAAAGAACGAAATCCCGGACAGAACGAACGTCCATTTAGAGCATCTCCAGCCGCGCCCCCAACAGGCCCCCCAAGGCCATTTTTTAGCGCCGGCGCCGAAAAATCGGCCCAGTCGCACCCCCATGAGCCTGTTTTTCGCTGGATTGGGCCGAAATTGACGCCGACGCGCTAGGGGGCGCCCGGGAGCGCCGGCGGGAACGTTTTGGTGTGAAAGAGTGGCGGGACCCGCGCGTCAGCGAGACGAATGCTGGTCGTCCTCATCGTCTCGGTTTTCCTACGGGGAATCAATGCCAAGGCCGTCGGTCAGCCTGCCATTGATCCACGGGCGGCGAAGTGCGGCGACGCCGCCCCGCCTTCCGCCACGCGTTCGCACGCGGCCGCCCCCGAGCCGCTATAAAAGGTGCCCCTAGCCGCGATGGTGAGGCACCCATCCATCGGCAGTCCTCCCCCTCCTCGCCGCCGCACTTCCTCCCCTCTCTTCACCGTTCGAGCCCCTCTCTCTCCCCCCCGGCAACCATGAGCGCGAGGTACCCCGGCGACGCGGCGGCAACCAACGGTTTCGGCCGCCGCTCGCTGCATGAGCGGGAGGCCTACCTCCTCCATGAGGCCAACTACCCCGCGCCGCCCGACGTACGCGCCACGTCGCGGTGGGGGCTCAGAGCCGGCGGGGTCCGTGTCCCCCCTCTGCCCGTCCCCGAGACGCCCTATTTCCATGCCGAGATCGAGCGTGCGCGGACGTCCCTGGCGGCCGCGGAGCGAGCGCTCCCGGAGTACACCGCCGACAACCACGCGGAGTGGGCGGCGTACTTCGAACGCTGGCAGGAGGAGCGGCTCGTCTCCACCAACAACGCGCCGATGCCGCGCGGCCGCAACAACAGCGAGGGCCGCCGCCTGTGGTGGGGCGTCCCTGGCCGCACGCTCAGTGGCGTCCTCGCGCACGTCGAGGGCGACAACGACCCGCCGCTCGAGTGAAGCAGCGCGCCGGGGCAAGGGGTCGAGCAGCGGCCGTGTCAAGGAGGAGAAGCATCGGCCGTAGTTTAGGGTTTTTTCGTCCCTTTTATTCGTGTAAAAAACGCCTAAATTTCGCCGAAATTTGGCCGTGTTTATTCAAATTTGGCCGTGTTTGTTGAAATTTGGACGAACTGTGGGGACGTCTGGGGGCGACCTGGGGGCGGCGGCTGGGAACGTGCTCGCCCCCACGCCGAAAAAAACGCCGGCTCGCCCCCAGGCGGCGCTTTTTCGTGCCCTTGGGGGGCCGAACGGCTGGAGATGCCCTTAGAATCTGCGTTGGAATTGCCCTTACCCTTAAACCGCCCACATACGTGATCCAAACGTGTTGTGTCATTCATCACAGACCTGTATTGGCAGGTAGGCTGCCTAAAACACGGACGACCGTGGCATGATCATAAAGAAGCCGGACTTGGGCCTCCTACAATTTTACACCACCAGGCTGCCCAATAGATCGACAGGATCGGAGCCGTGTATTCAATGCATGCAGCGACCGACCAACCATATATGCATGATGATGGTGATCTGAGTCGCCTCACTGCGCAGCGGACGCGCACGTACTTTTTTCCATGCCTCGCTATAAAACCTCCCACGGCGTGATCCATCTTGCACCAGCCAGAGCCAGCGACACACACACACTACACCGCTAGCCAGCTGATAGTACATACAACAATAGTAGCACGGAGCGAGGCAATGGTGTCTCTCTACCGAGGCCTGCTGCTGGTACTGATGGCGCTTCTCCCATCCGCCCATGGAGCAGCAGCCATGACTAGAAGCAAAATCTCCGCCGCTTTCATGTTCGGCGATTCGATCGTCGATCCCGGCAACAACAACGACCGGCTGACGGAGGCGAAGGCCAACTTCCCGCCGTACGGGCAGGACTTCCCCGGCGGGGTGGCCACCGGGAGGTTCTCCAACGGGAAGGTTCCAGGCGACATGCTAGGTACGTACGTACATAGTAAGTAGTAGCAACCGGGAGCTGGCATTGTTGTTGCTTTTTTTTAAACATCCGTATTTAGACAAATTTAAGACAAGAATTTTAAGACGGAGGAAGTATTTACTTTTGGTGCAACTTTGTTGTTTACGCTACTTTTGATGTGTATGGCATGCACCGGTTATATCTAAATTGGAAACTAATGGAGCAGCTTCCTGTACGTTTTATATGCAACTTTGGTTACAACAACATGAGAAATACGCGGGAATGTCTAGTTGAAGGCTAACTTTACCGCACCTGACAAGGTAAGAAAAGTGTGGCTTGCTACAAAGTGTGGCCAAGAAAATTGACACCATACTTGTGGCAAACTTGTGAAAAAAGTTAAGCAAATACTCCCACGTCTCAAAATAAATGTCCCAACTTTGTACCCTCTGTGTAAACAAATATAAGAGCGTTTAGATCACTACTTTCATGATCTAAATGATTATATATTTTTTTACTAAAAAAGTATAAAGTTGAGAAACTTATTTTAGGACTGAGGGAGTACCTAAAAAATTGTGACGTGCCTAAGATCAGATGGGGCAAACTTAAATTTGGAGCCAAACGGCTAGCATTGTCATTTTCCTTTCGGGGGGAGTAGCAAGTTTCGTACGTCGGCAGCAACTTTGAAGTCTTCGCACCACTATTGTTGTAGTATTGTTGCAGGAGACATTTTGGGGTCCAGATGAGAACACTGTGCATGTACATAGGAGCTGCTAATGAAATGCATACAGTTCAGTCGTACTGGCCCGTCAGCTTGCTTTCCATCCGTCGTGCATTTTTTTTTCTGCCTCCTCCATTTAATGCACAAGCACAACCAAGTACTCCATCATGGCTCTATCAACATCAATTTCGAATTCACGTACTCCATCATGGGGACGGCTTGATATGTTGCACAATTAACTTGCATGTCGAGCAATAACCAATAATTGATCACGTGACAGAAGAACCACGACCAAACAGTACTATTTTTTTTTCAAAAAGATTATCCACCTTTGGATCAAGCAATGGTCATGTTTATTAAATTATTCAATACAGTCTGACAAAACAAATACATTAGATCAATCCAAAGTTATATTTTTGACAATTTATGTCGCTACCGTTACAAGTTTGATGATGTTCTGGTATCACAACACGCATACCATCTAATTCGGCGGTATCACCAAGCCGCCCCATGGTGAGCAAGAGCACCAACCAATCTAGAAGACCCTTAGCGAGCATCACATGTGCAAGCTCTAGAATCCACCGCCACCATCTTTTGTCGTGGCAACTTCGGGAGAGATCAATGCATTGATCTTGCCAGGCCCAACTGCCGTCGACGCCACCACGACGCTAGACATCATCACCATCCTGCGGGCATTCATCAACACGCGTCTAAACAGTACTATACTACTTAAAATGATCAATTACTACTTCTTAAAAAACTATGAGTTCTTTTCAAGTTTAAACTCTTTAATGGCTAGTTTACACCAGGTGAAAACTTGAATATCCACTGTTGGTGACATTTTTCTTGATCAAGCAGTTTCTAGGCTGGGAATTAAGGAACTATTACCACCCTACCTCGGAAATGATCTTCCACTAAGTGAGCTACTCACTGGTGTCGTCTTTGCTTCTGGTGGCAGTGGATACGATCCTCTAACTTCGATACCCTCGGTAACAAAATATGTCACATGCATCTCACAATATAGTTCTCGTCAAGTATATTTCACTTTGCTTTCACCCGAAGCTAAGATTGTTACTACTAGAGTTTGCAAATGCTAATTTCCTATGCTTCAGGCTGCTACATCAAGTACTGGGCAACTTGAACTATTCCTTGAATATAAGGAGCGACTAAGAGCCTTAGTCGGAGAAGAGGAGATGACACGTGTAATCTCCGAAGGCATATACTTCACTGTCATGGGGGCAAATGACCTTGCAAATAACTATTTTACAATTCCTTTGAGGCGCCATCAATATGACCTTCCTTCTTACGTGAAATTTCTTGTCTCTTCTGCTGTCAACTTTACCATGGTAAGAGTATTTATTGAAACTCTAAACCTTTTAGTAGTAAATACGAAATCTTATTTGACTCTCTCATTTTGCACAAAGTTCTAGTGTTCATTTAGTTCTTCGACATTTTGAAGTTTCACATATTTCACTCGAACTCAAAAACGACAAACCATCCCTTCCTACTTCATCAAGTAGTTTCCTTTAGTCGGTTACAAATATAAGTGTTTGTAAATTTAGTACATTGCTGAAATTTTTCTACCATCTACTTCTCTTGACAAAGTTTCAACATAGGGATATTTTATAATGACCATGGTGCTTATAATCGCCAATTTTTTTTGCATCCAACATATATCTGCTGTTTAATTGGCATTTGAGCAGTCGACCTGCTACTTGTAAAATTTAGTACACTCATATATACTCTTCCATACAGAAATTAAATGAAATGGGTGCAAAGAAGATTGCATTAATTGGCATTGCACCAATTGGATGTTGTCCCTCGCAAAGAGAACTTGGATCAAGAGAATGTGAGCCCATGAGGAATCAAGCAGCAAATCTGTTTAATTCTGAAATAGAAAAGGAAATACAACGGCTAGATGCAGAACAAAATGTTCAAGGCTCGAAGTTTATTTATCTTGATATATACTACAATTTGCTTGATCTCATTCAACAATCTGATTTTTATGGTGAGTGCACATTGTATACTCGGTTGCTATTTCAGAGCATACCATCAATCATTACTGTAGAGTATATCTGCTATAGACATATTAACAAATAACAGTGAGAAACATTAACCTCTAACATGTCATCAATCTTACAATACCACAGGAAAATTGAAGTAACCAGAACTGTGTAGTGAACTAACATGGTACACATAAATGTTTACATTAGTTTGTATACTTTGTTCAGGAATATTTGGCTTTATATAGTGTGTATAAATACATGCCGATGGACATGTTGTCATAATAAATTCATAGTTATTTGATACTAATATTTTTGAAACTGACTGTAATATAGGTTTCAAGGAGGTAACCGAAGGATGTTGTGGTAGCACAATGCTAAATGCAGCAATATTCATTAAAAATCACCCTGCATGCCCGAATGCTTATGATTTCATTTTCTGGGACAGCTTCCATCCTACCGAAAAGGCCTACAACATTGTGGTTGATAAACTGTTTCAGCAAAAGATGCAATACCTGATGTGAAGAAACTCACTCTCAATAGACGCATGAACAAATATTATTAGAAACTGCAATTAGTTTGTTGGACAGTACTCACTGGCACTATTAGGACTGCCTGGCCATTCATGCAAATTTGTATTGCTAGTGAAAGTTCGCTCCTTTCGAAATGGGTAAAGACTAGAGGCTCGTGAAATACATAGGAAATTCGTTTTGGTCGACTCGAAAATGTATCTCCGTATAAATTATCGTGAAACTTATTCATGGGACACCATCTGCGCCTCAATTTTTGGTGGATTTCAAATTTGTTGTGCACAGATGTGGTGGTTGAAAACTTGCTGATTCTAGCACCGTCCATTAGCATGTGTTGATCTTCTAGGGATGAACGTGCCTGTTAACTTCGCTAAACTCTATTCATATGGTATATTGTATTTGGTTCTGGTTGCAAAGAAGTATTTGTCATGTATTTGGGTTATGACATGTAAGGTGGCCACTGATTTAGTGATTTCGTTTTCTTGCTTGGTGATTTCTTAGCAATCCAATTTAATTTAATCCGAGAACTTACCGTTTCAGCTCGGGCATAAGATTATGTTTCTTTTAGAAAACAAGCGCTTGTTGGTCCTTAAACTGAGGCCCTTAGAGTCTTACTACTAGAGTTCAACAAGAAAGGAAATTCAAGATATCGATAGGTTCGATACGGGTTCACAAGTGACTGAACAAAGCGACACATTTGCTTGCAATCCGAGGGATATCAATTAACATAAATGAAAAGAAAGGGTTGATACGTCCATTTTGCATCATGTTTTTTTAGTGTTATTTATGGTGTTTTTAATCAATATAACACTTTGTGGAGTAATTCTAATGCCTTTTCTCTCATAATATGAAAGGTTTACACAAAGAGGGAGAATACCGGCAGCTGGAAATCTAGACCTGAAAAAGCTATGTCAGAGATACCTATTCTGTACATCTCCAAATGTACTAAATTTTTACGGAGATTCATTTTGCAATATATAAAAATTATTGGAGAAAATAAATACCAGAGGGGGCCACCCAGGTGCTCACTAGGCACCAGGGCGCGCCTAACCCCCCTGGTGCGTCCTAGTGGGTAGTGGGGCCCCTGGCCAGCCTCCGGTGCCCATCTTTTGTTATATAAGGCAATTTCCCAAGAAAAAAAAATAAGGGGAGGACTTTCGTGAGGGAGCGCCGCCGTCTCGAGACGGAACTTGAGTAGGAGCACTTTTGCTCTCCAACAGAGATATTCCGCCAGGGATACTTCCCTCAGGGAGGGGGGAATCGAGGCCATCGTCATCACCAACAACCCTCTCACCGTGGGAGGGTCAATCTTCACCAACATCTTCAATAGCACCATCTCATATCAAAACCCTAGTTCATCTTTTGTGTTCAATCTTTGTATCGAATCCTCATATTGGTATCAATTCTTTGTATCAAATCCTCATATTGGTATCAATTCTTTGTATTAAAACACTATTCTACTCCATGTCGTTAAGGAGCTCAATGATGACCCACAAGTATAGGGGATCTATCGTAGTCCTTTCGATAAGTAAGAGTGTTGAACCCAACGAGGAGCTGAAGGAAATGACAAGCGGTTTTCAGTAAGGTATTCGCCGCAAGCACTGAAATTATCGGTAATAAATAGTTTTATGATAATATAATTCGTAACGGGTAACAAGTGACAAGTGTAACTAAGGTGCAGCAATGTGGCCCAATCCTTTTTGTAGCAAAGGACAAGCCTGGACAAACTCTTATATAAAGCAAAGCGCTCCCGAGGATACATGGGAATTATTGTCAAGTTAGTTTTCATCATGCTCATATGATTCGCGTTCGTTACTTTGATAATTTGATATGTGGGTGGACCGGTGCTTGGGTGCTGTCCTTACTTGGACAAGCCTCCCACTTATGATGAACCCCTCTCGCAAGCATCCACAACTACGAAAGAAGAATTAAGATAAATCTAACCGTAGCATGAAACATGTGGATCCAAATCAGCCCCTTACAAAGCAACGCATAAACTAGGGTTTAAGCTTATGTCACTCTAGCAACCCATCATCTACTTATTACGTCCCAATGCCTTCCCCTAGGCCCAAATCGTGGTGAAGTCACATGTAATCGACATTCACATAATTGATGGATATTGACCTCCTCTTGATGAGAGGATCGTTGGTGATGACGATGCCTTCGATTTCCCCCTTCGAGAGGGAAGTTTCCTTGGCAGAACGGCTCCGTCGGAGCCCTTGATTGCTTCTGCCTAGGTTCCGCCTCGAGATGGCGGCGCTTCGTCCGAAAAGCTTTCTTATGATTTTTTCCAGGTCAAAAGCCTCCATATAGCAGAAGATGGGCACCGGAGACCTGCTAGCTAGGGGGCCCACAAGCCCTAGGGGTGCGCTGATGTCTGCTAGAATTACGTCGGTATTTCCCCAAAGAGGAAGGGATGATGCAGCACAACGACGGTAGGTATTTCCCTCAGTGATGAGACCAAGGTTATCGAACCAGTAGGAGAACCAAGCAACACTACGTAAACAACACCTGCACACAAATAACAAATACTTGCAACCCGACGTGTTAAAGGGTTTGTCAATCCCTTTCCGGTAACGACGCCAGAAATTGGCAAACAGACGTGATAAAAATACGATAGATGGGATAAATAGATCTCGGATAAAATAAATTGCTGCAAGGTATTTTTGTATTTTTGTTTTAATAAATCTGTAAATAAAAGCTAAGGATAATAGACCGCAAAGTCAAATATATTAAAGAAGAGACCTGGGGGCCGTAGTTTTCACTAGTGGCTTCTCTCGAGAAAAATAGCAAACGGTGGGTAAACAAATTACTGTTGGAAACTGATAGAACTTCAAATAATCATGATGATATCCAGGCAATAATCATTATATAGGTATCACGTCCAAGATTAGTAGACCGTCTCCTACCTGTATCTACTACTATTACTCCACATATCAACCGCTGTCCAGCATGCATCTAGTGTATTAAGTTCATGGAGAAACGGAGTAATGCAATAAGAACGATGACATGATGTAGACAAGATATATTTATGTAGAAATAGACCCCATCTTGTTATCCTTAATGGTAACGATACATATGTGTCGGTTCCTCTTCTGTCACTAGGATCAAGCACCGTAAGATCGAACCCATCAGAAAGCACTTCTTCCCGTTGCAAGATAAATAGATCAAGTTGGCCAAACAAAACCCAAATATCGGAGAAGAAATACGAGGCTATAAGCAATCATGCATATAATAGATCAAAGAAGACTAAAATAACTTTCATGGATAAAAAGAGATAGATCTGATCATAAACTCAAAGTTCATCGGATCCCAACAAACACACCGCAAAAGAGTTACATCATATGGATCTCCAAGAGACCATTGTATTGAGAAAACGAGAGAGAGGAAGTGTGACGCCCCCAATTTAATCGTACACTAATCATACACGCAAACGTGTACGATCAAGATCAGGGACTCACGGGAAGATATCACAACACAACTCTACAAATAAAATAAGTCATACAAGCATCATATTACAAGCCAGGGGCCTCGAGGGCTCGAATACAAGAGCTCGATCATAGACGAGTCAGCGGAAGCAACAATATCTGAGTACAGACATAAGTTAAACAAGTTTGCCTTAAGAAGGCTAGCACAAACTGGGATACAGATCGAAAGAGGCGCAGGCCTCCTGCCTGGGATCCTCCTAACTACTCCTGGTCGTCGTCAGCGGGCATCACGTAGTAGTAGGCACCTCCGGTGTAGTAGGAGTCGTCGTCGACGGTGGCGTCTGGATCCTGGGCTCCAACATCTGGTTGCGACAACCAGGAAGAAGGAAAGGGGGAAAGGAGGGAGAAAGCAACCGTGAGTACTCATCCAAAGTACTCGCAAGCAAGGAGCTACACTACATATGCATGGGTATCAAATGGAATAAGGGTATCATATGTGGACTGAACTGCAGAATGCCAGAATAAGAGGGGGATAACTAATCCTTTCGAAGACTACACTTCTGGCAGCCTCCGTCTTGCAACATGTAGAAGAGAGTAGACTGAAGTCCTCCAAGTAGCATCGTATAGCATAATCCTAACCGATGATCCTCCCCTCGTCGCCCTGTGAGAGAGCGATCACCGGTTGTATCTGGCACTTGGAAGGGTGTGTTTATTAAGTATCCGGTTCTAGTTGTCATAAGGTCAAGGTACAACTCCAAGTCGTCCTGTTACCGAAGATCATGGCTATTCGAATAGATTAACTTCCCTGCAGGGGTGCACCACATACCCCAACACGCTTGATCCCATTTGGCCGGACACACTTTCCTGGGTCATGCCCGGCCGCGGAAGATCAACACGTCGCAGCCCCACCTAGACCAACAGAGAGGTCAGCACGCCGGTCTAAACCTAAGCGCCCAGGGGTCTGGGCCCATCGCCCTTAGCACACCTGCACGTTGCGAACGCGGCCGAAAGCAGACCTAGCCTAGTGGCCTTCCAGTCCAATCCGGCGCGTGCCACTCAGTCGCTGACGTCACGAAGGCTTCGGCTGATACCACGACGCCGGGATACCCATAACTACTCCCGCGTAGATGGTTAGTGCGTATAGACCAAATGGCCAGACTCAGATCAAATACCCAGATCTTGTTAAGCGTGTTAAGTATCCGCGAACGCCGACCAGGGCCAGGCCCACCTCTCTCCTAGGTGGTCGGAACCTGCCCTGCCGCTCCGCCTCAAAACTCCACTCGGGGGTGCTCCTACGAGCCGACCCGTCTTTAATCACCACATGTATCATGTATAAAGTATATAGTATATACCCGTGATCACCTCCCGAGTGATCACGGCCCGATAGTATAGCCTGGCAGACGGACAAGGATGTAGGGCCACTGATGATAAACTAGCATCCTATACTAAGCATTAGGATTGCAGGTAAGGGTAACAACAGTAGTAGCAAGGACAGGCTATGCATCAGTATAGGATTAACGGGAAGCAGTAACATGCTACACTACTCTAATGCAAGCAGTATAGAGAAGAGTAGGCGATATCTGGTGATCAAAGGGGGGGCTTGCCTGGTTGCTCTGGCAAGAGAGAGGGGTCGTCAACTCCGTAGTCGTACTGGGTAGCAGCGGCGTCGGTCCCGGTGTCTAGCGAGAGAAGAGGGGGGAGAAACAATAAATATTTAAGCAAACAGATGCATAGCGATGCATGACATGACAAGTATCGGTGCTAGGGGTGCCCTATCGCGGTATGAGGTGATACCGGTGAAGGGGGGAAACATCCGGGAAAATATCCCCGGTGTTTCGCGTTTTCGCACAGATGAAACAGAGGGGGAAAGTTGCGTGTTCTCTATGCTAGGGATGCGTGGTGGATAAACGGGCTGCGTATTCAAATTCGTCTCGTCGTTCTGAGCAACTTTCATGTACAAAGTTTTTTCATCCGAGCTACGGTTTATTTTATATTAATTTTAAAAGATTAAAATCATTTTTAGGATTTATTTATTTAATTTAATCAACATTATCCAGAATAGTGTCTGCTGACGTCATCATGACGTCAGCATGACGTCAGTAGTTGACTTGGTCAACCTGACAGGCGGGTCCCGTTCGTCATACTCTGTTTTAATTAACTAACAGTTAATTAGGTTAATTAGTGATTAGGTTAATCTAATTATAATTAATTAACCTAATTAATTCCTCAATTAATTAGTTAATTAAATTATTATTATCTATTTATTTATTTTATTTAATTTTACATATTATTTTTAATTCTTTTTTTTAACAAAACGTTCTGGGGCTGGGGCCCCCATGTCAGTGGCCCCAGGGGGCCTTAACGGGCGCCGGGTACTGGGTGCAGGGCGCAGGCGCCGCCCGAATGGGCGTGGGCGCTGCGGGCGTAGCCCCAGAGCGATGCGGGGCGCCGGTGCTGGCCCCAGGCGCGGGCGCTAGCCCGACTGGGCACTGTCCCAGGCCAGCCACGGCGAGGCTTGCCGGCCGGAGCAGCGGCAGGCAGCGCTGCGGCGGAGCGGGAGCAAGGGCGGCGAGCACGACGTGTAGTTCAGCGGCTCCCTGCAGCAAGCGGCGGTGCGAGTGGGAGGCGCGGGGCGCGGTCATGGCCGGGCATAGCGACGCGCGGAGCAGATGGTGTGGTGGCGCGGGCGAGTGCCGGAGTGAGGGCACGGGGAGGAGGACCGGGGTCCTCACCAGCGTTGCTGAGCAGGGGGGCGGCGAGGCTCGGTGGAGCCTTTGGGGAGGAGGACGAGGACGTGTCGTCGGCGAGGAGGACGAGGCAACGGGCGGTGGCGGGGTGCGGTGATGAAGAGGACGGCAGCGGCGGCGGGGTGGCTCCGGGCGGCGAGCACGACGCGGACGAGGTGGCGTGGGTCCCGGGCGGCGTCCTGGACGGTGAGCGTCGGCGACGGGGTTGGGGCACCGTGCGGGAGCGAGGGGAGTGAGGGGGGGGCTCGCCCCGATTGGATCGGGAGGGGAGCGGGGGGGGCGAGCGGGGTGGGGCGAGTGGGGGGGGAGTGGGGATCGGGTGGGTTAGGGTTTGGGGGGGGAATGGATAAGGGGAGGGGGGAAGGCCGGTTGGGACTGCGCCCGAATGGGCCGGCCAACTGGGCCAGTAGGCCGTGGGAGGGGGTTCCCTCTTTCTTCTTTTTTTTTGTTAGTTTCTTTCTTTTTTTTATTTTCCTTTTCTGTTTTCTTTTAGCTCCTAATTATTTTAGTTTCTTTAAAATACCAAGTTAGCACCTAAATTAGTATCATCAAAATAGGCCACAGCCAAACCTAGTTGGACCCAAAATAAATTAGTTTAATATATTTTTTTATTTTTCAAAAGCAATTAAATTATTATTTTAGCCACTGTTTTTAAATAGTTTAGGGCTTTTAAACACTTTGTAAAAGGTTGGTTCCACCACCAAAACTAGTTAGGGATTACTTGCCACATGATGAACATTTTAGTTTTGATATTTGAAAACTTTTATTGTTTGCTTGATTTTGACTTTGAATTTGAATCGGTTTCGAACTAACGCTGGATTAGCAAGAGTAACCGCGGTGACGCGGCATCATTAACGAAGGTTTACTGTAGCTTAATTATCCAGGCGTCACAGGAAGCCATCTAGCTACTAACTACGGACCCGAAGGTCTACAAAAGACTACTCACGCATCATTGAAGAGGCACCACTGGGCATGATGAATCCCTCCATGATGGTGTCTAGATTGGATCTGGTGGTTTTGGACTCTGCGGCGGTTGGAATTGATTTTCATCGACTCCCCTAGGGTTTCTGGAATATTGGGGTATTTATAGAGCAAAGAGTCGGTTCGGGAGGCACCCGAGGTGGGCACAACCCACCAGGGTGTGCCTGGGCTTCCAAGCGCGCCCTGGTGGGTTGTGCTCCCCTCGGAGCACCCCCAGTCACTTCTTCGGCCCATTGGATGTCTTCTGGTCCAAACAAAATCCACAAAAAGTTCCGCTGCGTTTGGACTTCATTTTGTATTGATTTCCTGTGATGTAAAAAACATGCAGAAAACAACAACTGGCAGTTGGTACTATGTCAATAGGTTAGTACCAAAAAATGATATAAAATGGCTATAAAATGATTATAAAACATCCAAGAATGATAATATAACAGCATGGAACAATCAAAAATTATAGATACGTTGGAGACGTATCAGCATCCCCAAGCTTAATTCCTACTCGTCCACGAGTAGGTAAATGATAAAAACATAATTTTCGATGTGGAATGTTGCCTAACATGTCATCTCATTTTGTTTTATTTATAGCATGGACATTTGGACTTTTATATGATTCAAAGCAATAGTCTAGTTTTGACATGAGATTTAAATACTCAAGCATATCAACAAGCAACCATGTCTTTCAAAATTTCAACGCTAAAATAAGTTATCCCTAGCCCATCATGCTCAATCATTGATCCATTCATGAAACACACTCGCATATTAGCTACACCCAATGCTCAAGTACGATCATAGTGCCCCTAGTTGGTGCTTTATAAGAGAAGATGGATACTCAAATTTAAAATAAAAATTGCATAAAGTAAAAGAAAGGCCCTTCGCAGAGGGAAGTAGGGATTTTTAGAGGTGCCATAGCTCAGAGCGAAAATTGAGAGATAAAAACATTTTGAGAGGCATACTTTTCCCACCAACGAAAACAACTTAGAGTTCCCCACACTTTCCATGTTGGATATATCATAGGCGGTTCCCAAACATAAAATAAAGTTTATCCCTTTTTCTACCATACTTTCACTTTCCATGGCAAACCGTATCCACGGGTACCTTCCATACCAACACTTTCCCAGGAATTTATTATTTGACAACATAAAGTAAATTCATTTTTCATTTCAGTACTGGGCATCCCTAATACCTTTGCCTTACTCTCGCGCAATGACAAGTGAATAAACACTCATCGTGAGAATAACACTATTCCACATCTAGCATGGAAAATATCGGCCACCCCTCACCGCCTCGCGAGCGGTACGAGCACACCAAAGATAAATTTAGTTTGAAAATTAGAGATGGCACATACAAATTTTCTTAGGATGGCAAAAGAATACCACATATAGGTAGGTATAGTGGACTCATGTGGCAAAACTGGTTTAAATGATTTTGGATGCACAAGTAGTGATCATACTTGGTGCAAAATGAAGGCTAGCAAAAGATTGAGAAGCGACCAACCAAGAAACGAATAATCTCATAAGCGAGCATTAAGAATAATTAACACCGAATAATGCACCACAAGTAGGATGTAATTTCATTGCATGACTATTGACTTTCGTGCTTGCAAAGGGAATCACAAACCTTAACACCAATATTCTTAGTAAAGCATAATTTCTCATCAACATGACTCACATATCACATCATCATATCTCAAAACTATTACAAGGAATCAAGTTTATTTTGTCCAATGATCTTCATGAAAGTTTTTATTATATCCTTCTTGGATATCTATCACTTTGGAACTAATTTTCATGTGTTGCTTTTCATAAGCTCAAACAAATATAAGTTAAGATCATGAGCATAATATTTCTTTCTCTCAAATTAATTTAAGTGAAGCAAGAGAGAATTTCTTAAAAAACTTACTAACTCTCAAATAAATCTAAGTGAAGCAAGAGAGCATTTCTTCAAAAATATTAAAGCACACCGTGCTCAAAAAGATATAAGTGAAGCACTAGAGAAATTCCATAGCTCATAAAGATTTAAGTGAAGCATAGAAAGCAACTCTAACAAGCCATGACATAATTTTGGCTCTCTCAAATAGGCGTGTCCAGCAAGGATTCACGACTTAAAACACAAAACAAAACAAGCAAAGACTCATATCATACAAGACGCTCCAAGCAAAACTCATAGTATGTGACGAATAAAAATATAGCTTCAAGTAAAATACCGATGGTCGTTAGAAGAAAGAGGGGATGCCACTCGGGGCATTGATAACTCACAAGTATATGGGATTGAAACAGTTTTCGAGGGTAGAGTATTCAACCCAAATTTATTGATTCGACACAAGGGGAGCCAAATAATATTCTCAAGTATTAGCAGCTGAGTTGTTAACTCAACCACACCCAGGAACTTAATATCTGCAGCAAAGTATTTAGTAGCAAAGTAATATGATAGTAGCGGTAACGGTAGCAAAAGAAATAGTTTTGGTTTTATAGTGATTGTAACAGTAGCAACGGAAAAGTAAATAAGCGAAGAACAATATGTGAAAAGCTCGTAGGCAATGGATCAGTGATGGATAATTATGTCGGATGCGATTCCTCATGCAATAGTTATAACATAGGGTGACACGGAACTAGCTCCAGTTCATCAACATAATGTAGGCATGTATTCCGAATATAGTCATATGTGCTTATGGCAAAGAACTTGCATGACATCTTTTGTCCTACCCTCCCGTGGCAGCGGGGTCCTATTGGAAACTAAGGGACATTAAGGCCTTGTTTTAATACAGTACCGGACCAAAGCATTAACACTTAGTGAATACATGAACTCCTCAAACTACGGTCATCACCGGTATGTATCCCGATTATTGTCACTTCGGGGGTTAACGGATCATAACACATAATAGGTGACTATAGACTTGCAAGATAGGATCAAGAACTCACATATATTCATGAAAACATAATAGGTTCAGATCTGAAATCATGGCAGTCGGGCCCTAGTGGCACGCATTAAGCATAGCAAAGTCATAGAAACATCAATCTCAGAACATAGTGGATACTAGGGATCAAACCCTAACAAAACTAACTCAATTACATGATAAATCTCATCCAACCCATCACCGTCCAGCAAGTCTACGATGGAATTACTCACGCACGGCGGTGAGCATCATGAAATTGGTGATGGAGGAAGGTTGATGATGACGATGGCGATGGATTCCCCTCTCTCAAGCCCCGAACGGACTCCAGATCAGCCCTCCCGAGAGAGATTAGGGCTTGGTGGCGTCTCCGTATCGTAAAACGTGACGAATCCTTCTCTCCTATTTTTTTCTCCTTGAACACGAATATATAGAGTTGGAGTTGAGGTCGGAGGAGCACCAAGGCGCCCACGAGGCAGGGGGGCGCGCCCGGGGGGTAGGCGCTCCCCCTCCCTTGTGGACAGGGTGTGGGCCCCCTGGCCTTGATTCTTTCGCCAGTATTTTTTATATATTCCAAAAATAATCTCCGTTGATTTTCAGGTCATTCCAAGAACTTTTATTTCTACACAAAAATAACGCCATGGCAATTCTGCTGAAAACAGCGTCAGTCCGGGTTAGTTCCATTCAAATCATGCAAGTTAGAGTCCAAAATAAGGGCAAAAGTGTTTGGAAAAGTAGATACGATGGAGACGTATCAACTCCCCCAAGCTTAAACCTTTGCTTATCCTCAAGCAATTCAATTGATAAACTGAAAGTGATAAAGAAAAACTTTTACAAACTCTGTTTGCTCTTGTTGTTATAAATATGTGAAGCCAGCATTCAAGTTTTCAGCAAAGATTATGAACTAACCATATTCACAATAACATTTAGGTCTCATATTTACTCATATCAATGGCATAATCGACTAGCGAGCAATAATAATAAATCTCGGATGACAGCACTTTCTCAAAACAATCATAATATGATATAACAAGATGGTATCTCTCTAGACCTTTCTGAGACCGCAAAACATAAATGAAGAGCACCGCTAAAGATTAAGGGCTGACTGGAAATTGTAATTCATGGTAAAAGAGATCCAGTCAAGTCATACTCAATATAAACTAACAATAATACATGCAAATGACAATGGTGCTCTCCAACTAGTTGCTTTTTAATAAGAGAATGATGAGTCAACATAAAAGTAAATGGATAAGCCCTTCACAGAGGGAAGCAGGGATTTGTAGAGGTGCCATAGCTCGATTTTGAAATAGAGGTGAATAATATTTTGAGCGGTATACTTTCATTGTCAACATAACAACCGAGAGATCTCGATATCTTTCATGCTACACACATTATAGGCGGTTCCCAAGTAGAATGATAAAGTTTATAGTCCCCCACCACCAACAAGCATCAATCCATGGCTTGCCCGAAACAATGGGTGCCTCCAACTAACAACAATCCTGGGGGAGTTTTGTTTGCAATTATTTTGATTTGATTTGAGCATGGGACTGGGCATCCCGGTGACCAGCCATTTTCTCGTGAGTGAGGAGCGGAGTCCACTCCTCTTGAGAATAACCCGCCTAGCATGGAAGATACAGACAGCCCTAGCTGATACATGAGATATTCGAGCATACAAAACAAAATGTTTATTTGAAGGTTTAGAGTTTGGCACATACAAATTTACTTGGAACAGCAAGTAGATACCGTATATAGGAAGGTATGGTGGACTCATATGAAATAACTTTGGGGTTTACGGAGTTGGATGCACAAGTAGTATTCCCACTTAGTACAAGTGAAGGCTAGAAAGAGACTGGGAAGGGACCAGCTAAAGAGCGAAAACAGTCATGAACATGCATTAAAATTAATCAACACTGAATGCAAGCATGAGTAGGATATAATTCACCATGAACATAAATATCGTGGAGGCTATGTTGATTTTGTTTCAACTACGTGCGTGAACATGTTCCAAGTCAAGCCACTCGAATCGTTCAAAGGAGGATACCACCCTATCATACCACGTCACAACCATTTTAATAGCATGTTGGCACGCAAGGTAAACCATTATAAACTCCTAGCAAATTAAGCATGGCATGAGCAACTATAATCTCTAATTGTCATTGCAAACATGTTTCATTCATAATAAGCTAAATCAGGAACGATGAACTAATCATATTTACAAAAACAAGAGAGGTCGAGTTCATACCAGCTTTTCTCATCTCAATCAGTTCATCATATATCGTCATTATTGCCTTTCACGTGCACAACCGAATAGTGTGGATAATAATAGTAGTGCATGTGCACTGGACTAAGCTGGAATCTGCAAGCATTCAATTCAAGGGAGAAGACAAGGTAATATGGGCTCTTTGTTAGATCAACAATAATGCATATGAGAGCCACTTCAACATTTTCATCATGGTCTTCTCCTCTCGACCCCAAAGAAAAGAAAAGAAACAAAACTATTTACAGGGGAAAGCTCCCAACAAACAAAATAAGAATGAGAAATCCTTTTGGGTTTTCTTTTAATTATTACTACTACAAGCATGGAAAGTAAACTAGCTAAAAGCTACAACTAATTTTTTTAGTTTTTCTTAAGGTTTTTCAAACAGACAAAAAAGAAAGCTTAAAAAGAAAATAAACTAGCATGGATGATACAATGAAAAAGTATGAGCACCGACAATTGGAATGAGTGTGTGAACATGAATGTAATGTCGATGAGAAATACGTACTCCCCCAAGCTTAGGTTTTTGGCCTAAGTTGGTCTATGCCCATGGATCAAAGTTGTAGCCAGGGTCGTACTGAGATGCAGCAGCAATTGCCTCATGAGCTGCAGCTTGGAGGCGAGATGCCTCCGTCCTCCTCTCATACTCGCTCGCCTCCTCCCTGGTTATAACATATCTCCCTTTTGTATGAAAATCAAAGAAAGCAGGAGCAGGGAGAGCAACATGGATGGTGCGCCGTCTGTCAAAGATTAGTCGGTACTGGAGGAACTGATCATTCCTCTCAACAAACTGATGACAAACCATAGCATTATAATCTAGATAAGCAGGAGGCAACTCAATATAATCCCCACGCATGGGTATACCAAGAAAGTTAGCTACACGAGTTGCATAAATTCCACCAAACAAATCTCCAGTTAAACCATTAAGATGCAACCTACGTGCAACAATAGCCCCCAAGTTGTATTGTTTATCTCCTAATACAGCACTCTTGAGAACACTAAGATCAGGAAGACACATGTGACATGCCTCATCCTTATCGTTAATGCATCTACCCACGAAGAGAGCAAAATAGTGTATGGCAGGAAAATGAATGCTCCCTATGGTAGCTCATTGTCCGGCTTGCGTATTGCGGGCCTTGGGCCTTGCTTCCTTGAGGAGCCACCTTGGTACATTTTCCTAAACATAATTCTTCCTCTGAAAAATTTCTGAAATTTTTAGTCACTCAAAATGAAAGTGAACCAAACTCAACAAAATTGATAGGAAGTACTCCTACAAGTGCCTAGAGGCTATATCATGCATTAGAACTACTTTTGACCACATAAATTTGACATGCAAGCT
Organism: Triticum urartu; assembly: GCF_003073215.2. Taxonomy (NCBI): domain Eukaryota; kingdom Viridiplantae; phylum Streptophyta; class Magnoliopsida; order Poales; family Poaceae; genus Triticum; species Triticum urartu. The sequence goes on along the minus strand of NC_053027.1, from coordinate 75,636,545 downwards.
CAGGAACAGGGTCACCTAAGCAGCAAAAAATTTCAATAAATAAAGCACTAGAACAAAAACTAATTGGAGCATTGGAGGAGTCACATACCGAAGAAGAATCCCCCAAAGCAGTTTTGTGAATGGAGCTTTGAGCAAGGAGATAAAAAATGGCAGCAAAATGAGCCAGAACTCGGGGTTGAGCTGGTGGGTGATTTTTTCTGGAGGAAGACGAAGTGTGTGGGTGCAAGGATAAGTGGAGGGGACCCACATGGAGTCCATGAGGCAGGGGGCGCACCGGTAGGGCGCGCCCTCCACCCATGTGGGCACATGGTAGGTCCCCCTTATGTGTTCTCAGTGCCAATAATTCTTAAATATTCTGGAAAAAATCATATTTCATTTTCAGAGCATTTGGAGAACTTTTATTTTCGGGGTATTTTTTATTGCAAGGATAATTCAGAAAACAGACAGAAAAATACTATTTTTACTTTATTTAATATAAATAACAGAAAGTAAAAAGAGGGTACAGAAAGTTGTGCTTTCTAACTTCATCCATCTCATGCTCATCAAAAGGAATCCACTAACAAGGTTGATCAAGTCTTGTTAACAAACTCATTCTGAATCGCATGAAACCAGAGAAATTTCGACTAACACTAGGTTACCTCAACGGGGATATGCACATCCCCAACAATAAGAATATCATATTTCTTGATGTTAGGAAGAGGAAAATCAAAACCTCCAATAGTAATTGTTGAAATTTTTCCAATAGAATTGATACTGTGGACTTGAGGTTGTTTCCTCGGAAAGTGTATCATATGCTCATTACCATTAACATAAAAAGTGACATTGCCTTTGTTGCAATCAATAACAGGCCCTGCAATATTCAAAAAGGGTCTTCCAAGAATAATAGACATACTATCGTCCTCGAGAATATCAAGAATAACAAAGTCCGTTAAAATAGTAACGTTTGCAACCACAACAGGCACATCCTCACAAATACCGACAGGTATAGTAGTTGATTTATCAGCCGCTTGCAAAGATATTTCAGTAGGAGTCAACTTATTCAAATCAAGTCTACGATATAAAGAGAGAGACATAACACTAACACCGGCTCCAAGATCACGTAAAGCAGTTTTAACATAGTTTTTTAATGGAGCATGGTATAATTGGTACTCCTGGATCTCCAAGTTTCTTTGGTATTCCACCCTTAAAAGTGTAATAGCAAGCATGGTGGAAATTTCAGCTTCCGGTATCTTTCTTTTATTAGTAACAATATCCTTCATGTACTTAGAATAAGGATTAATTTTAAGCATATTAGTCAAACACATACGCAAAAAGATAGGTCTAATCATTTTAGCAAAGCGCTCAAAATCCTCATCATCCTTTTTCTTGGATGGTTTAGGAGGAAAAGGCATGGGTTTCTGAACCCATGGTTCTCTTTCTTTACCGTGCTTCCTAGCAACGAAGTCTCTCTTATCATAACATTGATTCTTTGATTGTGGGTTATCAAGATCAACAGCAGGTTCAATCTCTACATCATTGTCATTGCTAGGTTGAGCATCAATATAAACATCATCATTAACATTATCACTAGGTTCACATTCATTACCAGATTGTGTTTCAGCATCAGAAATAGAAATATCATTGGGATTCTCAGGAGTGTCTACAATAGGTTCACTAGAAGCATGCAAAGTCCTATCATTTTTCTTTTTCTTCTTCTTAGAAGAACTAGGTGCATCAATATTAGTTCTCTGAGAGTCTTGATCAATTCTCTTAGGGTGGCCCTCAGGATACAAAGGTTCCTAAGTCATTTTACCCCCTCTAGTCATAACTCTAACAACATTATCATTTTTCTTATTATTTAATTCATTGAGCAAATCATTCTGAGCCTTAAGTACTTGTTCTACTTGAGTGGTAACCATAGAAGCATGTTTACTAATACGTTTAAGTTCACCTTTAACTCTAGACATATAATCACTCAAGTGTTCAAGAATATCAGCATTGCGTTCAATTGTCTACCAACATAAGCATTGAAGTTTTCTTGTTTAACAATAAAATTATCAAACTCATCCAAGCATTGGCTAGCAGACTTATAACGAGGGATATCACCTTCATCAAATCTATAGAGAGAATTTACCTTTACTACCTGTGTAGGGTTATCAAGACCATGTATTTCTTCAATAGGTGGTAAATTCTTAACATCTTCAGCTTTAATACCTTTTTCTTTCATAGATTTCTTTGCCTATTGCATATCTTCGGGACTGAGAAATAGAATACCCATTTTGTTCAGAGCTGGCTTAGGAGTTGGTTCAGGAAGTTGTCGGATATCGGGTTCCGGCAAAACCCTTGAGGTTCAAACTCTGGGGTGCGCTCAAAGATCTCCCCCCCTCTCTAGCTCGCATGCATCATGATTTCACGGCCTAGCTCGACGGACCCAAAGAACACGAGACACAAGAGTTTATACTGGTTTGGGCCACCGTTGTGGTGTAATCCCCTACTCCTGTGTGGTGTGGTGGATTGCCTCTTGGGCTGAGGATGAACAATTACAAGGGAAGAACAGCCTCCTGAGGAGAGGTGTTCTTGTGCTTGGTGAACTTGAGTGGTTGGGGATGGTCTCTCTAGATGAGATGAGCCTCCCCTTGCTATGGTGATGGCTAGTCCTATATATAGAGGCCCAGGTCCTCTTCCCAAATATTAGGTGGGAAGGGATCCCACAGCAGCCAATTTGAAGGGGGACAGCTAGTACAAGCTATCTGACAAAAGTAGTCTTCGCCTGCCAAAGGCTCTGGTGGTGATGCTGTCTTGGGCTCCATGGTGACCTCCGTCCTGCCGTCCTGCTGGTCTTGGTCTTGTTGCACCGATATGGAAACCTTTTCCTGATGCCTCGGGACTCCTCGCATGTGCTTTCCCCTTTAGCACCAAAGAGGAAACGAGGACACGGCGTGTGCTGGCGCCCGCCTGGCTCCCGTCGTCATGGCTTGCGTCACACAAACCTCGCGAGGTGTCCCTTGCCTTGATCTCTCCGCCCCTCGCGAGCCAGCCTGGTGAGGCCGCCCCTGAGGAGGTCTTGTGTCATCCGCCCCGTGAGGCTTGGCCCCTCGCGAGGGTCTTGAGTGCTTGCTGGTGAAGATGGGCCGTACAGGGCCGCTGGTGGAGCCACGCCGCGGGCCATAGGCAGGAAAGTCTGGGGACTCCCGTTCCCAGAACGCCGACAGTAGCCCCCGGGCCCGAGGCATGCTCGGGCTTGCCTTCAAGGCGAAGCCAAAGGGCAAGTGCGGAGCTCCGTGGGCCCCAACAGCCTGCGGCCACGGTTGGCGCGTGGCCATCTCCGCTTCCTCATGTTGCCTCGGCAATTGCCCGACTTGAAAAAAGGCCGGTGCGGGCAACACTTGCCTTCATTGCTTTCCTTTTCCTTGCTCCAGATCCCCTCTCCTGCTCCTTTCTTTCAAAATCTCCAGATCTGCTTCAATCCCCTTCCAAGCTTCCAACCAATGGCGCCCCGAAAGCCCAAGGCTGTCTCGCCGCCCGCCTGCAGCTGCTTCCGGTCCACCTGCTACCCCTGCTTCTGCTCCTGGAGCCTGCGCACCCGCGCCTCAGGTTGCGAGGCTCTCTGGCTTCAAGCTTACAAAGCGGAGGGACTACGCCGTGGTGGACCAGTAAGTGCTCTTGTCCTGCCTTGTTCGTGCTTCTGATGCCCGTCCTTGACTATTATTTGTTGTGCAACTAGGCCAACGTCCATGGCGAAGAGGAGAAAGGGGGACGTGGTGGTACCGCTCGATCCCAGATCGCCTCCTGCGGCTGCACCCCTCTCCATGGGTAAGGGCAGCAACGACGCTCGTGCTTCTCCAGCCCGATCATCCTCGCGAGGCCCGGTGGAGCGTTCTCGGGAGGAATCAGCCCCCGTGACCCCGCTGGCTCCGGAGGTGCCAGCGTCCGGCTCGCGCGTTGGGGTCCCCGAGGCTCAGGAGCCTCTGGCCTCCCAGGCCATGATGACGACGACGCCTCCTCCTCCTCCTGCCGCATTGCTGTCCCCGGGTTCTTCCACCTCTCTTGACGTCCTGGAGCGGGCTCTCTCTGCGATGGCCCTGCTGCGAGAAGATCTTCAAGGCACCGAGTGTCGCCTAGTGACCGGGCGCCTGGAGCTGGTCTCTGGCTGGCTGCACTCCGATGCGTCCGTCCGAGCGAAGGTGAGCCAAGCTGCTGCCGACTCCAAGAGAGGCCGGGAGGCCGTCGCCTAGGCTGTGGCCGCCCGTGAGGTGGCGCTGAAGGATGCCGACGCCGCCCAGGACTGCTGCCGGTCGCTGGCGGTCGAGCTGGAGACCGTGCGGAGGAAGCGCACGAAAGAAGCTCGAGGCCGCAAGGCAGAGGAGGAGAAGATGAAGGCACGAGAGGATGCCGTCAAGGATCACGACGCCGAACTGGAGTAGTTGGTGAAGGCGCAGGCCACAGAGCACAGCCAGCTGGAGGATCTGGAGAAGAAGCTGAAGGCAGAGAAGGTCGAGCTAGATGCCAAGGCAAAGGTCCTGACTGAGGACCGCATGGCCTTCAACCTCCTTGAAGAGAGGGATCGGACGGCGCTGCAGTCGCTCTACGAGAAGGGCTTGGAGGAGCCGCTGGCCACTGCGTAGATTAGTTCCAACAAAACATTCTAGTAAATACTAAAGTTTTCATCAGAAAACAAATAACAAGCAATGAAATGAACTTTAGCTCAACCACTCCTCGGTGTTGGAAATGCTTGCTTTGAACCAGAAGAGTTTCTCTAGGAAGGGGCAGCTACTGTCAATCTCGAGACCAACGCAGCACTGATCATCCAGACTGAAGCGGCCTATTTCATGACCCATATTGTGATAGCCACCGCAGGGGAGCATAGCAATGCCAGAGGTATAGATACAATTGCTTCTCATAAATGGTAGTAACGTTGTGTCAACAGCTGCTGGATCGCGTTTCACCATGATTGGATAGTTTTGTCCAAGGAAGAGCGAGTTCCTCCAAGACTTTTAATACTAAACCAGGGAGAAGGTGTTGACGCTAGTACACTAGTATCCATCCCGAATACCCTGCAACGGATGTTGGAATAGGTCCGGAGAGTGCGACCATGTGAGAAAACACTTGCTTCCTTAGTCACATCAGCGGTGCCCTGTATACAGACAAGAAGAGGTGATCCATCAGAATAAGTTGTCAGGCGCCACTGAGTACTCCTATATGGGTCCTCATGCTCGTGATCATCGGCATCGTCATCTTCCCCTTGGTTATAAAAATTTTCAAGTATAGGTGGTGGAATGTTCACAGGACCTTGGAAACACAAGAAGGTTAATTAGTAAAGGGAAACTAGCTAACCCGCATGCATGTGGTTGAAACAATTATAATTACGATGGAAGACAAACATACTGAAAGCATCAGGATTCCATGCAAAAACATGCCACGAGTGGTGGCAGCAAACACAAGACCCTCGTATTGAATTGCATCACAGTACTTATCCGTGTATAGAAACCGATTTTTCAGCAATATCCATCGAGTAGAACCTTGAAGGACAGCAACAAGCTTGTTGAAGATAGCGACAACACAAGCATTCCTATAACCCCAAGAGCGGTTGGGAACTCGACAAATTGCTATCTTCTGTAGATGATAGTCACCATGATCGTAGTTGAATGTACGTAGAATACCGATGTGCTCAACCTCTGGGCAGCCTGAGATTTTTGGAAGTGGAACCCGGTGACGAGTGTGCACGTTCACAAGTTCCCACTCGCAGTTGTACCCAATATAAACAACCCAATCTCCATTTGCGCCTTCCCAAGCCTTGCCCTCAAGTGATGGCATCGTAACATCACACGCATCATTATCAAGCGGCACCTACTTGCACAAGGCGAGGCCTCCATCCTCCGCGCGCCAGTGAGCAGGGTCACGGTGAAGAAGATAGGGGAGATCAAACCGCTCCTAGACCCTTGGGTTCCTTGTAATGATGTTATTAGTTGAGTTGAGAATGGTCTTGAATGAACCTGCCATGCTAGCCGAGGTGATGATGTCGCACCGATCAATGAGTTCCTCCACCACGTCATCATTCAGATCGGGGCAAGAATAAGGGGGTCGTTTCCGGTCTGTTCCCTCCATGGAGAATACGATCGAACAATGGCAAGGGCGAAGGCAAATGGATGAGGGAGGAAGAGCGTGAGACAACAGTTCCAAATCGAGAGGGAAAGGTGAAGAGTCGGTGGACGGTTGCCACGGTACACAAAGAGGTGCCCCGGCCTACATAGACGTCTGTTCGGAAATTGTACAAAAGGACTCGTCGTCGTCTCACTGACATGTGGGAATGGGACCACATGTCAATGAAGAGGCTAGTGGGGAGCGGACGGTTGCCACAGAGGTCACACACTGACGACAAGGCCGTTCTGTCAGACCTAGCGCCCGCGCGGGATGGCTTCTGTCCCCCACACGAGCTAAGCCACAGAGGTCTATTTGGGGTCGTGAGTTGGAGTTGGCCTTACAAGTGGGACCGCAGTTGAGGAAACCGACTATCGGCAAACCCCCACCTCGCCCGCCACGCGGTGGCTGAGTTAGAGAAACGACGAGGTTGAAGAGATAGCTGTAGCACGGACTCCAAGAAATATGGTGTTAGATGGAAGTCGTGCTGGTGGCGTGTGCCGTACTCATGGACGTGAATGCTTATTCTGGCCCATGCCACCCTGGTGTACTACTCCACCTCACATTAACATATGGCCCACCTCACACTGTGGCCAAATTTCCTGGAGTCTGTGCTAGGTTAAAAAGTGTTCTTTATGAGGGTGGGTGGCTGGTCTCAAGTTTAAAACTTGTTGTATTACGTATACGTAGACGTAGAGATAGTGCAACAATTTTGAAAGTTTGAACCCAAACATCAAAATGCAATTTCTAATGGACTCATCCAAGGACCTAGGATGATGGGATTCGCAGCTACAGTAAAAACACCCGCCCGACGCACAAAGCATGTGAAGCTAGTACAAATAGTAGTAGTACTATTGTTGATTGGACTCATCCGATAACCTGTTACAATGCACATACAATTATGTATTCAGAAAATATTTTTTTGCCTCGTCGCAGCACCCACTTAGAGAAGCGACTCGAAAGCCATTCATAAAGTTAGTAAGTCTATCACAGGCATATCATTTTATTACATACAACGTGTCATAAACCCACAACGACAACGATAATACATTATAAGAAACAAGATGATACCCCGCGCGTTGCTGCGGGAATCTGCTGTAGTGTATATGAGGATTAATTTATAGAGTAAGAAATAGTGAAACTTATAAAACAATAATGTAAATACATTGAATGGTATAAAATGTCATGCAAATTAATATATGGTAGACTATCTCCGTATTTGCATAATTAGATGAATGCATCACCACAATTAAGAGAAATAATATATATTGTAATGAAATTTTACTCATAATAATTCAAGATAATATAATTTGGTTGTCTATTAGAAGAGCATCAGAGCAAGAAACAAATATATTTCATACTAATTTGCCAGCCTCGCGGTGTTAATGCCCCCGAATAGTAATCATCTTGCATTCTCCACCTTGATCCGCTTATTGGACGAAAGATAACCAGCTATACAAAATGTCATCGTTCCTGAGTAGACACATGTGCATTCTATTTTACTACAGAGTATTATTTGACACACGACCAACAAACAAAGAGCTAATAAATTGAATGACAATGAGAACAGCCCATACAGTATCCTCTCAGCGAGTTAAAACCTTGAGGTTAGGATTGTTATTAGCAGCATAACAATCAAATACTGATGGTCACCACACATAGTTATCTTAAATTTGAGAAAGAATGCAAGTATGTTCATAAGAGTCACTTCCAATATTTTTTTCATTTATGTAGGTAGATGATTGTTGCGGCAACAGTCGAACCCTGCAGCACGGGAAGAACAACAATGTCAATAACACAATTGTAGCACTCACATAATTGAAAGATACCATAAAATTTACAATTGAATACTACTCACAGGGAACAAATTTCCTGAATATGAAACCCAGTGCCATATGTTGTGATTTTACAAAACAACCAGAGAAGAGCAATAAAGTACACAATTCGTACTAAATTAACATGTGTGAGAGGGAGGGAGACAGAGAGATGCAGTTGTAGTTGGGGAACAGTACATGGTAGCTTCATCAGTTTGTTCTTTGCATAACACAAAAAGAAGAAGAAATCATCATCTAGCGCATCCAATAAGAAACATACGGATTGGAGAAACACCAATGATCCATCACATCTCGACATATGTCTATCGGCAGTAGTTGATTTAGAAAAAGGGGTTTGGGGGAGAGAGACTTAATTACAGGAATTGTTGCCGTGGGGAAGGTCGCCGGGGATGGAAAAGAGCTCCCTACTATGAAATTTCGGATCACACACAGATCAGAGCGTCAAAATAGCTAACTCAAAAAACATGTTCATATCTGAGAAGATTGAGAGGAAGGAGAGCACTGAGCACCCACCTCTGGCACAAGTGATGTCAGAGGAGGAGAGCGGCGGCGGCATGTACAACTCGCCTTGTCGACACCTTGGAGTAGGTCTTGGGCCATCATGACCAGCGACGGCGGGGATCGCAGGGTTCCGAGAGAGATAGAGGGAACAATCATGAGGCTCCGAGCCGGCAGCAGTGAGCAGATCTCCGATGGCGACAAACCGTGAAAGCTTTGGCCGCGGCAGTGCACACAATATGGAAAGAGAGGTAGAGATAGGGAAGATGAGAAGAATTGGGGGGATTTTTAAGGGAATCGGTGGAGATTAATCGTTTGTGGAGGTTAAGGAACCTCAGGAGTTCTGTTGATCAGATCTAAGATGAAAGGTCAAAGATAACACCTCAGAAAAATATTCAATCCTTTCTACTCCCTCCGGCTTGGAATCTGAACCGGAATCAGTGCTGCGCGGCATTAAATGGATCAATAACCCATGTCCCCCGCATGCAAGAATTAATCCCAACGCTAATTAAGGAGAATGCATGACCTTTTACTATCCAGGAATTTCACCGTGATGAGTTTTTGCGATGCCAGAATCACTGCATGCCCGTATTAATTGCAGTTTACTAGGGGTTAGGGCGCCACCTGATGGCGCCTCTTGAGAGGAATATGGGTGGTGCCGGGTTGAAAGCGCCCATTCCACTTACTTTCACGACAAATTTTGGAAGAGCTAAATAAATGATGCTTAAATACAAGGAGATTAGGGCATATGAAACACAAAACACTGGAAGGCATGAGGTAGAACCAGAAAGACAGAGAGAGTTCACACATACTCATTATCTAATGATGAATCAGTATATGTTGCAAGTTTCTGCAGTGCTAAGAAATCAACATTCAACCAGAAAGACAAAGAGAGCTCACACATACTCATTATCTAATGAATCAGTATATGCTGAAGTTTCTGCAGTGGTAAGAATTCAACATTCAATTGTGACATGAAGTGCTACACCAAAACAATAAGAGCACAACGACGAAAAGTTTAAAGGGTATTCAAGCTGAATGCTCAAATTAAAATCACCATGAAATGTGAGGAAAATGCCACCCGGTTCCATGTGGATTCTGCGACATGTCTTGCAAGTAACCATACCATTCAATAAGCCAGAAATTTTGTAGACATCAAGTGGAGTCAAAAAGTGCTTTCAATGCTAACCATCAGAGGAAGACAATCTTCAGCATGTCTCCTAAGAACAGAGAAACCACCACGGGTACTTTTATCCTTGCTAGTGTCCTGCAGAAGGAATGTATGATGACTTTCTCGAGTTCTTGTGGTTTAGGACCCAAGCTTGTGAGCTCACCTTACTAATTAAGGGGGTTCAAACCAGAAAATTAATGAATGTACATGTAGACAGAAACATGGAACATTACTAACAAAGAAGACTGCTACATGAAACAGAACTAAACAGGACCACCGGACCATCTCGTAGAACATCTGACACAGCTTGTGACAATAATCAGGTTAACTCAAATAATCAGGTGAACCTGCATAATGCAAAGGTACATGCATTCAAATATTAGTGAGAAAACAAATATGTAAGTGCTAAATATTAAAAGGCTTACATTGTCGATATCACATATTCTAATTCTTTTTGTCAAATGGTGACGTATCAAGAATCCCATACTCCAAATGTCCATCATACTGATATTATATGTGAAGAAAAGTACACAGGAAAGGACAAGGCTTTGTTACAAGGTATCTACCATTATGTTTCAGAAGAGTGCCATGTTGTAGCCCTCATTTTGAAGCTTTGCCTCAATAGTCTCAGACAATAAAGAAGGGTGTTATGACTATTATGAGTAAGTCCTCTAGAATATCAACCACTACTATGGGAACTGATGTGCAGATAATGGAATAGAAAGCAGTACTCTAATCTATGAGCACAATAGTTACATAATATGTGGTATGCCTAAATCAATTCATTAAGAACTTAATTAGACCAGCATACATTACAAGAGGTCCAAAAAGGCCAAAAGGGAGTGCGGGATGATGCTTCCGTATATTCATACATTTGGATAGTCAAATTGTAGGTGATAAGTAACAAAGGTGACACAGATATACTTAGCTTACATCATATGAGAAACACACAGAGGAGGGAATACGCACCAGAAGAGCATTAACACAAAGAAATCATTCTAGTAGAAGTTATAGAGAATCATGTATGCCATAGACCGATGGTTCCAGTGCTTGTGCGCAAGAAGCGATCTATTAAAAAAGCTGCCCCATAACAAATCTGAGGCCATCACTACTTGACAAACTTCTTAAACACATATACCAAAACTAACATCAGCCATTTGTATCATAAAAAACCAAACTGTTAAGATGAACACGGGAAAATGCCAAATAGTGGAGAAAATAGTTAGCTATGTCTCCAAAATAAAAGGTGACAGTAAAACCGACAAGTTCAATGTACATCAAAAACTTATATATTGGCATAATTCTGCAGTATTGTTTGTTTGATCTTCAATTGTCAAAAATGACTTGTGCCTCTGTACTAATTGTAACGTTCAATAGATAGGGAGCTTATTATTGTATAAAGCCTTATCAGTATATAACTGGATTGCACACAGATAGAAATGCAATGCACACCATGTGATTCCACTCCTTCCTCTTAGTCCAGCCCCCTCTTTTTCACAACTCTCTCTCAAATACACATGTCCTCCCTTGAGGGGAAAACATAAATTAGTATGAAAACCATAGATATGGAAAGGAAAAGGAACAAAACAGGTATGGAATTTTGAAGCCATGCCTTCGTAGACCTGCTTCTAACTATAGTGCTATGTGTACAATTATTTCTTATAAAGAACAAGCCCACAAAAACTACAATATCATTGAATGTATTGTATTTGGAGAACCATAAGGGCAGATCTAGAAGAAAGCCTTTTCGCACCGGTATTTGGAGACAATATGAGGAACAGACACAGCCGGATGTCGAGAATGGAGAGCTGGTACCAAAGAGCATACCTCACATGTCTGCCGATGCAGCAGGCGCCTGCTTGAGGTGGTCCAGGAGCCTGCCGCCACCAAGGCTGAGCTAATCGGCATTGGCAGGGATGACGTGGTCAAGCTGCAGTGAGTGTGCCACCTTTCAAGAATAATGCATTTTCTTAAGAATGGGTCTAACAAAACATGCTACAGCCAAGTACGCTGGTGCATATGAGTTGCACCCGAATCAACAGCATGCTTATCATAAGGGATTTAAGGCCGTTTCTTCCTTGACAAAATGCCATTCTTTCCAACTAAATATACCATACTTTGAAGAATGTCAATGCATTATATATCCAGTTCATGTTTTCTTCAAAATTGTATGAGTTGAGGGTTCATAATATGTACTAGTGGGCAAGGGCGCTCCGCCGCGCCAGGAAGTTACCCAGATGTTTGCTTGGCTTTTTTTTGAAAGGGAAGGTTGTTTGATTGCCTATATATTATTTCCTTTCTATAAAAATTATTTAGTTGTCCGTCACTTTAATGAGATGGTTTATTTAACAAATGTGGCATATTCTTAGATAGAAAACATGGCACATTGATAGGTGAACAACACCACAATAGTTCATTTATAGAGATCAAAATATACGATATCCACTGTCATTGTCGGAAACAAATGTTCACTGCCATTGTCTTAAAGAGAAGTTCTCAGATGAAACTAAAATTATAATATTATATGCCTAATTTAGCAAGTTACCAGCATGTTAGGCAGCTTTTGAACTGAATGCTTGCTCACAAGAAGTACTACAGTTTGTAAAATTCAGCCATTTCTGCATTACTATACCCTTGAAAACAGAAACCAAAAAAATATTTGCAACATGAATGTGTACAATTAGTCTTAAACAAAGAACATACATAATCTTCACAAGGTCCAGAGTGGCAAACCATGTGTACAGTTCTCAAATAAGACGTCGCGATATCATCACCGACTTGTTGTTCCAGCCATACATTAGAAATTCCATCCATTAGCATTTGACAACATGACTCAACGATTACCTTACCTCATCAAATCATCGTGACACCTTGTATCCTGCATGGTCAAGTACACCTTCCGATCGCAATAGCAAATTCTGGATAAGATTAAGGAAAAATTAGCATGCTGATCTTTTCTAGAAAATAAATAAAATATGATTCCTTGGTCTTCAAAGAAAATAGAAATCATTTTTCATAATTCCAATATGAAATGACTTTATTTGTAGAAGTAAGAAAGGCAAGCAACTCAGCCAAATGGATGCCGTATATACATGAATACATACGTAGCAAAAGGAAATCATATATGCATGGGACACGGGCACAACACAAAAAATTCTTTATGCATATTTCACATACATAACTAAAGTTAATGATCATCTCATGCAAAAATAGTCACTAATTAATTAAATCAATTCATCCAACATTATACTTCTAGTCTGATACAACTTGTGAAAGGATCGATATGGTTGACTAGAGGGGGGGTGAATAGGCAACTACCAATTTTTAGCTTTTCTTTACCAAATTAAACTTTGCATCAAAGTAGGTTGTCTAGATGTGCAACTAGGTGAGCAACCTATATGATGCAATAACAACAAGCATACAAGCAAGCAAGGGTAGAAACACTAAAGAGCTTGCACAAGTAAAGGTAAGAGATAACCAAGAGTGGATCCGGTGAAGACGAGGATGTGTTACCGAAGTTCCTTCCTTTTGAGGGGAAGTACATCTCCGTTGGAGCGGTGTGGAGGAACAATGCTCCCCAAGAAGCCACTAGGGCCACCGTATTCTCCTCACGCCCTCACACAATGCGAGATGCCGTGATTCCACTATTGGTGCCCTTGAAGGCGGCGACCGAACCTTTACAAATAAGGTTGGGGCAATCTCCACAACTTAATCGGAGGCTCCCAACAAGACCACGAAGCTTCACCACAATGGAATATGGCTCCGAGGTGACCTCAACCGTCTAGGGTGCTCAAACACCCAAGAGTAACAAGATCCGCTAGGGATGAGTGGGGGATTCGAAAATCCCTTGGTGGAAGTTTAGATCGGGGCCTTCTCAACCACTCCCGAGCAAATCAACAAGTTTGATTGGCTAGAGAGATAGATCGGGCGAAAATGGAGCTTGGAGTATTTAATGGAGCTTGAGCAATAAATGGAGCTTGGGGGAGGAAGAGGTAGGTGAGAAGGAAGAAGGGGACTCCCTTTTATAGTGGGGGCAACAATCCCGTTGCCCCCCACCAACCAGCCCCGCACAGGGCGGTACTACCGCTGAGATGGGGCGGTACTACCGCCAGGACAACGGTACTGCCGCGCCAGCCAGCGGTACTGCCGCTCTGGGGAGACAAGTAGGGAACGGACCCAAATGCGGTACTACCGCGGTGGTAGCGTGGTACTACCGCTCCTGGAACAGTACTAACGCCACTACAACCATGACTAGTGCCGCAAAACCCGACACAAGAAAAAGACCTCTCGAATCGAGGCGGTAGGAACCAGACTGCCCAGCGGTACTACGGCAGTGGTGTCAAGGGCGGTAGTACCACTGTGGAGCGGTACTGCCGCTTGTGACCCTTCGGCCGTACTACCGCAGGCAGTGTGGTACTACCGCTGGGGCGCGAGAGAGAGAGAGAGAGAAGAAATCTCTAAAAGAAGCTGAGGACAAGGCGGAGGTGCCAGGCCCCCAGCGGTACTACTGCTGTGGAGCCACGGGCGGTACTACCGCTGCAGAGCGATACTGCCGCTTGTGGCTTCTCAGCGGTACTACCGCTGGGTGCGCGGTACTACCGCTTTGACCCAGCCAGGACAAGGAAGAGAGAGGAGAGATCTCTTCAATAGAAAGGAAATGCTTGGAGGGTGAGAAGCTGATGTGTACGTGATGATTCCACCCATGCAAAACCCCAGCGGACCCCCTCTTGATAGTATGGTGCCCTCTATGCAACTAGTCCACCGAGAAAGAAACGAAAGAGCTACACCGTCTTGAAATACACTCCGAGGGGAAGAAGGCGTCTCGTGCCAGGGAAGAATCTGTGAATAATTCAAAGCACAAGATTAGTCCGCAAACATGTTGTCATCAATCACCAAAACTACCTTGAGAGAGATATGCCGTAACAATCTCCCCATTTTTGGTGGATTGGTGAAACCTAGGGATTTGTGCAAGGAAAAGAAATGAAACGAAGAAAACTAAGAACTACAAAATATAGACGGGCTCCCCCAGAATGTGTGCACCTAGAGATGGCACGACACACACATTCGGATCAACACTCCCCCTATATTTTATACAACAATACTAAGCACAATATATATGAGAGAAGTGAGTAAACAGGACAAGCATGCATCTCACAATAAACTACAGTACTCTGAAATGACATAAGTAATAAGGTAGCGATAGGGAGCATATGTCTTACACTATATGACTAGAACTTAGGTCTCACACCAAACCAAACCAAAGAAGGAACACACAAGAAAACACAAGACGGCTCAAAGCACGACACAAGAAGCAAATCCCTACACTCTCTCCCCCTTTGGCAGCGAGACACCAAAAAGGGCATAGAGTGACACTACCACTCCAGGTGATGGGAGGAGGAAGATCTCGAACATCACATCTCTGCATCTTCATCGTGGGTCGAAAACTGCTCGGCATCGGAGTCGGTCCAGTGGCAATTCTGATGAATC
Organism: Triticum urartu; assembly: GCF_003073215.2. Classification (NCBI taxonomy): domain Eukaryota; kingdom Viridiplantae; phylum Streptophyta; class Magnoliopsida; order Poales; family Poaceae; genus Triticum; species Triticum urartu. The sequence continues at coordinate 75,621,437 of NC_053027.1, read as the reverse complement.
CAGTCCTCCTCTTCAGTGATCTGACCCTCAGACCCACTGGCAACTGTTGCTCCCATATGACGCATGAGCTCCTTGTGGCGCGTCCTGGCATGCTTCTCCGCCACATGAGTCATGTACTGACCATGGGAGTCCATGCAGAAAAGCTTCTTCATCTTGCGCTTAAGCTTCTGTGCCCACAACGGTTCTGCACTAGAGGGGCCAAAGTCCTCCTCGTGAGCATCGGTAGCAGCCTCACCCTCGGTCCCCGTTGTAGCAGCAGCAGCAGACAGGCCCCCTGTGGCAGCAGTAGTAGATGGACCCCCTATGTGAGGCGCTGTCCAGTTGTCCTTCTTCCTCAGACGCTTGATCTCATGAGAAACCAAGTCTCCAGTCTCTAGCAGCACTCTGGGATAAGTCTGTGCCCAGGCCCTCTCAATGAGCCTCATGATGAATGGACCATAGATAGGACACTTGCGCTCAGACACGGCAGATAGAAGTTCAGACCACATGACATGAGAGATATCCAGGCTCTCTCCAGTGCTTGCTTCCTTCTCATGCTGACAGAAAAGGAGCATGTCCACGAGGTAAGAGTGGACCATATCCAGATTCCCGATCCGAGGGAAGAGAGTCTCACGAAATATGCGATGAAGAATGTCCAGATACGGAGACAGCTCATAGGTCTTCTTCTCAGTTACTGGGTGAACCTTCACAGTGCAGTAGGGCCAAAGGGCTTGCTTGTAGGTGGATGTAGCATTGCGGTGAGGACGGAAACCGACAGGAGTCTCAAGCCCGGTATCCACCACATCAAGTAACTCCATGAAAGCCTTCCACTTGATAGAAAGCAGCTTGCCATTGGTCATCCATGTCAGAGTCCTGTCGACATCCGTCCCAAGATGGACGGTGGCATAGAATTGAGCCATCAAATCCGCATCGAAATCCTTGTTGAATTGCATGATCCTGAGAATGTTCAGCTGAGTGCACATCTGAAGAGCTTCACCAAAGTACTCCGGGTCCTTCTCCATAGCATCAGTGTCAATGGAGCGAACATCGACAAAAAGATTCTTCTTGGCCTTGATCACATCAAAGTAGATGGCAAACTGAAAACGGTTCCAGAACGGGCGGTTGACCAAAGTGGGTTCTTGGTCCACCGCATAGGAGTTGCGGCGACGCTTCTCCCAAAACTCCTTGTTGGTCATCTCAGTCACACTCTTCCCTTTTGGCTTGTTGGAGGCTCGCTTTGATTGCTGAGGAGGTGGAGGAACACTTGCAGATGCACTTGTTGGAGGCGGTTGGGTGCTCGAGGAACCACCGGCTGGCTCTGAGGTGCGGTAGCGTTTTGATGTGGCACGCCCGGGGTTGATACGGCGACCTTGCTGCTCGGAACGGTCATCACCTGGAGCCAAACACAAGAACACGCAAAACAACCAGAAAGAACGAGCATAAGCCAACAAACTCAACAAAAAGATCAAGGTAAGGCAGGAAAATGATGGAAATTGGCATTCAGCGGTAGTACCGTGACCTGCCCGCAGTAGTACCGCCCCAAAGGGAGTGGTAGTACCGCTCTAGGTCAAGCGGTAGTACCGCTCCAAGAGGAGCGGTAGTACTGCTTGAGGCGGAGAAACCGCAGTTTCATATAGCACGAGGCGGTGAAACAGTGGGTTCTTACTACCGCAGTCAGATCCGGCACTACCGGCCTACCAAATTCAAAAATAATCCTACCAAACTCTAATCGAGATAGTCTAGTTGCCTTCTCCAACCAACTCAAGCCTAGATTTCGCCAAAAATCTAGAGATGCAACCACCATTGCCCCTAAGAAACAAGAACCAAAAAGAGACAAAACGAAAGAAAGAACGGGGGCAATACCGGCATCCATGGCAAGAGGACGAGGTGGGGATCGACTCCACCAAAGGAAATGGAGAGGGACGCCCCGGAGACGGAGATCCGCCAGAGCCCTCCTGCGGCGAGAGGAGGCTGGAGAGAGGAAGAGAAAAGAGGGGCGAAGTGAATGGGTATGGGGGAGAAGAAACCTCCCCCTGCCCCGACTTAACCCCCTGGTCCCGTCCCTCAGCGGTAGTACCGTGCTGGGGGCGGTAGTACCGCTTATAAGCGGTAGTACCACGCACCACCAGCGGTAGTACCGCCCAGCACGCCATGGCAACTAAACAGACACGGCTTTAGCTCGACGAAACGACAAAAACGGCAAGAGAAAAAACACACCAGCAAACGACCAAGACACACCTCTTCAAAAGAGGGCGGTGGCCGAGGCCACCTATGTTTGAGTCAAAAGGTATGGCACCGCGAAGATTTTAACCTTAGGCCCATGACCAAAACTCGTCTTTTAAGCACAAGTGCCATCAACAATGGCTAAAGTGAAAGACTTGATCAATTTATGCATAATGGGGGGAGGGAGAGTTCATTGAGAGAACAACACTCCCCCTATGTCCATGCCTACACCTAAACTAGACAACAAATTGAGCGTGGTAGGGTGTGCACGGGTTCAAGCCACATTGCTCGAATCAATGATATTTAGCTCATGCCTTAACTCGCGAAATCTTGCTTCATCCAAGGGCTTCATGAAAATATCTGCAAGGTTGTCATGAGTGTTGACATAGTTGAGCTCGATCTCTCCTCGCCTAATGTGATCCCGGATGAAGTGATATCGAATCTCAATATGCTTCGTCTTGAAGTGTTGCACTGGGTTGAGAGAAATCTTGATGGCACTTTCATTGTCACACCAAAGAGGCACTTTGTCACAAGTGACACCGTAATCCTTTAAAGTTTGCCTCATCCATAGAAGTTGTGCACAACAACTACCGGCGGCAACATACTCCGCCTCAGTGGACGAGAGAGACACACAACTTTGCTTTTTGGAAGACCAACTTACCAAAGAGCAACCAAGGAATTGACACCCTCCGGAAGTGGACTTCCTATCCACTTTGTCTCCCGCCCAATCAGAATCCGAGTACCCTACAAGCTTGAAGTTTGATCCTCTTGGGTACCATAAGCCAAAGTTTGGGGTATGAGCCAAATATCGAAAGATTCGTTTGACCGCCGCAAAGTGACTTTCCTTAGGTGCGGCTTGAAACTATGCACAAATTCCCACACTCAACATGATGTCCAGTCTAGATGCACAAAGGTAAAGCAAGGATCCAGTCATGGAACGATATACCTTGTGATCCACCACTTTACCATTGGGATCTAAGTCAAGTTGGCACTTGGTGGGCATTGGAGTGGAGGCCGGCTTGACGTCACTTAGCTTGAATCTCTTGAGCATGTCTTGAGTGTATTTGGATTGATTGATGAAGGTTCCTTCTCTTCTTTGCTTCACTTCGAACCCTAGAAAGAACTTCAACTCTCCCATGGAGGACATCTCGAACTTTGAGCTCATGAGAGCGGCAAATTCCTCATTGAAAGCTTTGTTAGGAGAACCAAAGATAATATCATCAACATATAATTGGCACACAAACAACTCCCCTTTGACCTTCTTAGTAAAAAGAGTGGGGTCGATTATCCCAACTTCAAAACCACGGTCTTGTAACAACTCGGTAAGGTGGTCATACCACGCACGTGGGGCTTGTTTAAGGCCATAGAGTGCCTTATCGAGTTGATACACATGATCGGGAAAGTAGGGATCCTCGAACCCAGGGGGTTGCTTGACGTAAACCAATTCATTAATGGGACCATTAAGAAAAGCACTCTTCACATCCATTTGTTGTAACTTAAAGTTATGATGAGAAGCATATGCAATCAACATGCGAATGGATTCAAGACGAGCAACGGGAGCAAAGGTTTCACCGTAGTCGATACCCTCGACTTGGGAGTAGCCTTGTGCTACCAAACGAGCCTTGTTGCGAATGATAATCCCATGTGAATCTTGCTTGTTCTTGAATATCCACTTGGTTCCAATGACATTGTGGTTCCCCGTTGGCCTTGACACCAATCTCCACACTTTGTTGCGCTTGAAGTTGTTGAGTTCTTCGTGCATGGCATTGAGCCAATCCGGATCTTCTAGCGCCTCATAGACCTTGTGGGGTTCCACACAAGAGACAAACACGTGATGCTCACAATAATTTGCTAATTGTCTACGAGTGCTTACCCCCTTTCTTAAGCTTCCAAGCACATTCGTCATGAGATGATCCTTGGTGGAGAGCTTGGAAGCAACCTTGGCGGCACGACACTCTAATTCCTCCTCGGTGGAGAGTTGAGGAGCGGTTACTTGATCATCTTGAGCGCCGTCATGAACTTGTTCTTGATCTTGAACTTGCTCGGGGGAGAGAACTTGACCTTGGATATCACTTGGTGTGTCAACACCGTCTTGAGTATGATCTTGCCCTTGGTCTTGTTCATGAGGTTGAGGGCCTTCACTTTGTTCTTCGGAAGCGTGTGGGCCTTGGGTTGGTGATGGCTCCACTAGAGTGGAGCATTGTCCTTCTCCTTCGTACACAAGGGGTTCCTCAATGGGTAGGACGAAACCAACACCCATTCTTCTTATGGCTTGAGGAGGAATTTCATCACCTACATCACAAGTGCCACTTTGCTCCACTTGGGAGCCGTTATTCTCATCAAACTCCACGTTACATGTCTCCTCAATAAGTCCCGTGGATTTATTGAGGACACGGTAAGCATGAGAGTTTGTAGCATAACCAACAAATATGCCCTCATAAGCTCTAGCCTCAAATTTAGACAACCGAACACCTTTCTTGAAAATGAAACACTTACACCCGAATACCTGGAAGTACTTGAGGTTGGGCTTGTTACCGGTGAGTATCTCATATGGAGTCTTGTTCAAGCCCTTGCGGAGGTAGAGCCGATTGGATGCATGACACGTGGTGTTGATGGCTTCGGCCCAAAAGTTGTACGGAGACTTGAACTCCGCCATCATGGTCCTTGCCGCATCCATCAACGTCCGGTTCTTCCTCTCCGCAACACCGTTTTGTTGAGGGTGTATGGTGCGAAATATTGATGCTTGATTCCCTCATCACTAAGAAATTCATCCAAGGTGTAGTTCTTGAACTCGGTGCCGTTGTCACTTCTTATTGTCAAGATCTTTGCATTGTGTTGACGTTGTGCTTCATTTGCAAAGTCAATGACGGTTTGTTGGGTCTCGCTCTTCCTCTTGAAGAAATACACCCACGTGTACCTTGAGTAGTCATCCACAATCACCAAGCAATAGTTCCTACCTCCAAGACTATCGAAGGATGGGGGCCTAAAAAGATCCATATGAAGGAGCTCCAAGGGCCTCTTTGAATAAATGATAGTCGTGGGAGGGTGAGCCTTCTCATGTAGCTTTCCTCCGATACAGGCACTGCAAGCATGATCTTTAACAAAACTAACATTCATTAGTCCACGGACATGGTCCCCCTTGAGGAGACTTTGCAAAGATCTCATATTGACATGGGCTAAACGGCGATGCCAAAGCCATCCCACATCAACTTTAGCCATTAGGCATGTCACGGTCTTAGTGGGTCGCTCCGAAAAGTTAATCACATATAGACCGTTCTTGACATGCCCAACAAAAGCTACCTTAAGAGTCTTGCTCCACAAGAGGACCACGGTATCGATATCAAAGAAAGTGGCAAAGCCCATGATTGCAAGTTGATGAACGGAAAGTAAATTGTATGCAAGGGACTCAACAAGCATGACCTTCTCGATCGTGAGATCATGAGAGATGACCACCTTGCCAAGTCCCAATACCTTAGAGGATGAGGCGTCACCCCACTCGACATTGGTGGGCATAGATGGAACTTTGTGCACGTCCACCACCAAGTCCTTGCTTCCGGTCATATGATTTGTAGCTCCGCTATCGAGCAACCATGATCCACCACCGGAAGCAAACACCTATAAGAGATCAATGCTTGGTTTTAGGTACCCATTTTGTAATGGGTCCTTTGATGTTAGTAACAAGGGTCTTAGGAACCCAAATAGACCATTCAATGTACTCATGAAGAGAACCAACAAATTTGGCATAAACATGCCCATCACTAGCACGACATAACACATAAGAAGGATTAAAATCGCCGGCTTTGTTGGGAGGGATGACATTTCCCTTATTGACATTGTTCTTCTTCTTATCCTCGGGGGCACTCTCTCCCTCCCTCACAAAAGTTTGCATGAGGGGAGGAGGTCGTTTGGTCTTGTCATTCTTCTTGTTGTTCTTGGAGTCGGGCACGTACCCAACCCCTTCCTTGGCCACACCTCCCTTTTGGTTGATTAAGAGATCGTTGAGGTTCTTCTTGCCTTGTATGCAAGTTGCAAGACCTCTCTCAAGTTGCTCCTTTAACTTAGCATTTTCCTCAACAAGATGTATATGCTCACAACACGGGTTAGTAGCATTTGCATTATCAATTAAAACCATATGAGGAAAATTTGCTTTCTCCTTAGTTAGCTTCACTTGGAGTTGATCATGAGACTCCTTGAGACTAGCGTGAATACCCTTCAAGGCCTTGTGGGCCTTGTCAAGTACATCAAACTCCTCTTTGTGTCTAGCAAGATCAATCCCGAGTTTGGCCTTCTCGGAATTTAGCACACGAGAAACAATGAGGGCATGATCATAATCTTTCTTTAACTTAGCATGATCAACATTGTGTGACTCCTCAAGAGCCAACCGAAGACCACGCTCTTCCTCAAGAGCATTGGAAAGATCCGAAATCTCATCGGCATAGTCATGACTATGCCCTTCCATCTTAGAGATGGTGTCTTCGTGAGCCTCGATCATGTCATTGGCCTCACCAAGTTGTTCCAAGAGAGCAATAAAGTGCTTCTTGGATTTTCCCCTTGAGTTTGCCCATAAAGGCCTCAAACTCGTTAGCCTCCACATTAGCTCCCTCAAGTTCATTAATGCTATCCGTTTGGGAAGGATGATTAATGATGGTAGTTTTGATGTTGGAGGTTACCTTGTTGGTGGCTTTAGCCATGAGGCACTTGGCGGTGATGCTCTCGTTGGGTGAGTCGAAGAGAGACACCCGTGACGTTGTTGCAATGGCAACGGAGGCCATGGCAACCGACTCACCATCTTCATCATCCTCATTGTACTCTTCTTGCACAACCAAAGCCTTGGGAGGAGTCTTCTTGGTGAAGTTGTTCTTGTTGGGGAACGACTTGGCCTTGTCCTTTTGGATGAGTTTGCCACCATTGTCTTCCCTCTTCTCATACGGGCATTCCACAACGAAATGACTCACGTTGCCGCAATTGTAGCAAGTCCTTACATGTTGCTTGCTCCTTGTGCCACTTGAGTTGTTTTTGCTAAAGTTGGGCCTCGAGTTTTTCTTGCTCCAAAATTGCCTTGAAGCAAGTGCCATGTGTTCATGATAAGCATACTTCGTATCTTCGGGGTTGCTCTCCTCTTCTTCCTCTTCTTCTTCTTCCACAGTGAGCTTGGCCTTCAATGCAAGGTTAGGCTTCTTTGCCCGTTGAGAACGGAGCACCGCATTGTCGGCGGTCTTGTACAAAATGTTCATGGCCACAAACTCATCCAACACTTCGCTTGAGGTCAAAGTGTGGAAGTCCGGTCTTTGACGAATGACGGAGGACATGGCCTTGTGGTAGGGCATCATTGCCTTGAGGAATTTGCGCTTGATCCAATTGTCATCCGTGTCCTTGCTCCCGTGATCTCGTAGTGAGACCGCGAGTTTGGTTACTCTCCGATAAAGCTCACGAGGTTCTTCATCTTCCTTCATTGCAAACTCATCGGCCTCATCTTGTACCACTTCATAGTTGGAGCGTTGAATGCTTGCGCTTCCCCGGTAGAGAGACACGACACAATGCCATGCATCTTTGGCCAAGGCGAAGGGACTAAGATGAGGTAGGTCTTCGGGTGGAATTACATCTTGAATGATGAAGAGAGCATTCTCATTGAATTGATTGTCCGCGGCTTCTCGAGGAGTGAAGTTGCTTGGATCATGTGGATAGAAACCTTCTTCAATGATTCTCCAAAGGTTAGTGTTCACATGATTTAAATGACGTTTAAAGAGGTAAACCCAAGAATCAAAATCCTCATTTTTCACAATCTTAGGGGGAGGACCGGCATGATTCAAATGAGTGGAAGGAACCGGTCCACCATAAACAAGTGGTGGTTCCACATGGGCAAAGATGCCGGTGCCATTCTTGCCACTAGAAGAAGGAGCCTTTTCACTACTAGCTTCCCCCTTGTCGGGGATAGCATCCGACACCTTGTTGGCGGGATCACCCACTTTCAACGGTGCGGTGGATAGTTTAAGCCCCTCAAGAAATTTAGTAAACATGCTTTCAACTTCGGTCATCATGGAGGTTTTCAATGTCTCCAAGGCCACATTGAACTCCTCACGAGAGACCGAAGTTCCCCCATCTCCCGTAGACGAGATCGGATTCACACCGGAGTGTTCCTCCACACCGTCTACGGTATCAACCATACTCTTTGGACGGTAAAGTCCTTAATAAAGAGATGAGGCTCTGATACCAATTGAAAGGATCGATATGGTTGACTAGAGGGGGGGTGAATAGGCAACTACCAATTTTTAGCTTTTCTTTACCAAATTAAACTTTGCATCAAAGTAGATTGTCTAGATGTGCAACTAGGTGAGAAACCTATATGATGCAATAACAACAAGCATACAAGCAAGCAAGGGTAGAAACACTAAAGAGCTTGCACAAGTAAAGATAAGAGATAACCAAGAGTGGATCCGGTGAAGACGAGGATGTGTTACCAAAGTTCCTTCCTTTTGAGGGGAAGTACGTCTCCGTTGGAGCGGTGTGGAGGCACAATGCTCCCCAAGAAGCCAATAGGGCCACCGTATTCTCCTCACGCCCTCACACAATGCGAGATGCCGTGATTCCACTATTGGTGCCCTTGAAGGTGGCGACTGAACCTTTACAAACAAGGTTGGGGCAATCTCCACAACTTAATCGGAGGCTCCCAACAAGACCACGAAGCTTCACCACAATGGAATATGGCTCCGAGGTGACCTCAACCGTCTAGGGTGCTCAAACACCCAAGAGTAACAAGATCCGCTAGGGATGAGTGGGGGAATCGAAAATCCCTTGGTGGAAGTGTAGATCAGGGCCTTCTCAACCACTCCCGAGCAAATCAACAAGTTTGATTGGCTAGAGAGATAGATCGGGCGAAAATGGAGCTTGGAGTATTTAATGGAGCTTGAGCAATAAGTTGAGCTTGGGGGAGGAAGATGTAGGTGAGAAGGAAGAAGGGGACTCCCTTTTATAGTGGGGGCAACAATCCCGTTGCCCCCCACCAACCAGCCCCGCACAGGGCGGTACTACCGCTGAGATGGGGCGGTACTACCGCTAGGACAACGGTACTGCCGTGCCAGCCAGCGGTACTGCCGCTCTGGGGAGACAAGTAGGGAACGGACCCAAATGTGGTACTACCACGGTGGTAGGGCGGTACTACCGCTCCTGGAACGGTACTATCGCCACTACAACCGTGACTAGTGCCGCAAAACCCGACACGAGAAAAAGACCTCTCGAATCGAGGCGGTAGGAACCAGTCTGCCCAGCGGTACTACGGCAGTGGGGTCAAGGGCGGTAGTACCGCTGTGGAGCGGTACTGCCGCTTGTGACCCTTCGGCCGTAGTACCGTAGGAAGTGCGGTACTACCGCTGGGGCGCGCGCACGAGAGAGAAGAAATATCTAAAAGAAGCTGAGGACAAGGCGGAGGTGCCAGGCCCCCAGCGGTACTACTGCTGTGGAGCCACGGGCAGTACTACCGTTGCGGAGCGGTACTGCCGCTTGTGGCTTCTCAGCGGAACTACCGCTGGGTGCAGGGTACTACCACTTTGACCCAGCCAGGACAAGGAAGAGAGAGGAGAGATCTCTTCAATGGAAAGGAAATGCTCGGAGGGTGAGAAGCTGATGTGTACGTGATGATTCCACCCATGTAAAACCCAAGTGGACCCCCTCTTGATAGTACGGTGCCCTCTACGCAACTAGTCCACGGAGAAAGAAACGAAAGAGCTACACCATCTTGGAATACACTCCGAGGGGAAGAAGGCGTCTCGTGCCAGGGGAGAATCTGTGAATAATTCAAAGCACAAGATTAGTCCGCAAACATGTTGTCATCAATCACCAAAACTACCTTGAGAGAGTTATGCCGTAACAACTTGTACCGAGGATTATTGTAAGAGAGCACTTCTATAATTATGCAGATATAAATTGTTTGACATTCATGTCAACAAACTACAAACCACCATGCATGTTGTCTGGTCACGTTCTAACGGGATGACTATAAAATGATTTACCTTCAAACTATATTGACAGGAAAATAGATTAGACTCAGCTTAATCTTTGACCTCGTGTAATTAGCACTTGGTTGTTTGCAAAAACAGTTCATCTGGTTATATTTAGTACCTACAGAAGCGAGCATAGAAATGTTTATCCTCACAAACAAAGAATTAGAATGCATGTGTAAGACCAATACTATAACTAGTTATCAAGAAAACTAAACAATAGAAGAAACATAAAATAAAGGATGGAAGATTGGACCTACCTGAATAAGAATGCCACAGGATACAGCAGGAATTCCTTCTTTATGGCTGGCGCCCATAGAATTTCCAGAGAATGCATATTGACCAAGCTCATGCAGTCCTCGATAGAGCAAAAATCCAGGGACAACCTTCGTAACTAATATCCAACCACCTGAGTAGAAAATACAAACCTTGTTATCTGTAGTCATAACATGTAAATTGAATAGTAGATTACTGCTAAGTTAGCAGCTTACAGTGAAAAGTTCTATCCTTTAGAAAAGGGAAAAGAAATGCCACCTATAAGCCAGAGCCAACAATATAGATGGCCAATCATTGCAGCAGCAGAATAAATGAAAATTTTCACTTTAAGAAGGAATCTTGTCTCAAGATGTTAGAGGTTTAAGTCACTGATTGTGGCTATCTTAGCAGATGAAACGAAAGATGCCACAAAAAGGCAAAAAACCAATCTGTAAAAGTATGTAGATGAGGAAAAAAATATGCTATAGTAATTGACTCCATCAAAAGGATCAATTTGGTTAGTTTGCTGCGGTAGTCTTGAAGCAGAGAGTAATTTGTTGCTGAGGTGTTGACTGTGGCTCCATTAATTGTACATTTCAGGAGTCTGGCAGGGCTGCTGTTAAGGTATCTGGGACTGGGAGAGCTACTGTCAAGGTGTCACACAGAGCTGTTTCTACTGCTAGGGTCGGGTTTTTGCCTCATGTATAGTGGAGCCTCGACATGGAGCTCAAGCCATTATGGCTGACAAGAAGTGTGCTATCACGGGTCAGTTGAGCTATTCTACCGAAGATTGTTGGTTTCAGTACAATATTTTTATTGGTTTCAGTTTGCTGAACTTAACAACCTTTAGCTGCTCCCACCTTCCTAAGTACAAGACCATATGCAGTATTTAATGCTATGCTAGTGTTTTGTCTCAGCAGGAGTCTAACCAAAAAGACATGTGCTTGATTGCTATCCCTGCTGGTATCAATCAGAAGAAAAGTGTAGTTGCCTTTATGAAGAAGGTACTTTGTTTACTACTTCTTTCGGCAGTAATTTGTCCATACAATTATCATGAACTCTTGAATGCTCAGTTTCTTGTAGATAACTTTACAGCTATATTGTTCCACTACGATGGGAAGGTCAATGAGTGGAATGATCTACCATGGGCACGACCTCTTTTTACCCTTGCACTGAACTAAGAGTCAGACCTTGACTATCTATAATTTGTATCGATCTGGTATCATTTAACTTCGAGATGACATATACTCCCTCCGTCCCATAATATAATAGTGTCAAAACGCTCTTATATTATGGGACAGATGGAGTATCTTTTAGGTGGTTTGCTAAAAGGTTCCTCCATCCTGCCGTCGTCTCGATGTACAAGTATATATTTCTTTGGGACGAAGATCTTGAAGTAGATAACTTTAACCCAAGAGGGTATATGTGTTGCATGAACCCTGGTATTGTTCTTAAACCTGTCATTTCCTATCTGTCATTAAAAAATATGCCTTGTGCCAAGGTATCAGTCATGGAATGTGTTCAGAGTGCAATGCATTCCGCACTTAAATCCTGGTCCAGGCAGCTACAGCCTACAAGTATAACAATGCAGTTTTGCCATTGCAGAATCAATTGTTGTGTGTTGCTGCCTGGTATGTGCTAGGCAGCAAAGCTATATCTGTTTTGAGAATGATGCAACTAATTTGTGTATTACATTCGGAATGTCGACATTGGAGTGTCTTGATTCTAGTGTTCTCCCCCTAGATAAATTGATCTGTTGATTCTTTGTACCAATTTGGCTAACATTGTAATATGGAGCAGGTATTTGAATATAGTGAAATCAGAAAGGCTGGAGATATCTCAACCTGGTCCTGACTTTTATCTGAAATTCATAATCTGGTAATTGTTCGTAAAAAATAGGGAATTTCCACAGGTAGATTTTATGTAATGCAACACCCTGTTTGGTTGACTTGAATTTTACAGAATAACAAACTAAGAATATATATAATTTGATGGAAGAGTCAGTTGGGCTAATAAAGATTGTTCAAGAGAAAGGGCCACCTTGTTCTGGGTATGTTTTCTTTCTTAAACTCTTTCTTGTGGTATTACATCTGCTTTCCTTGTTAACTAAATGTGTTAGTTACTATTTGATCTGGTGTAGACTGTAGCACACTAGCATTGTCTTGCTGCTTAATGACCATAGTACGCTAGCAAGAAGCCTGCATCAGGTATGCACTTGCGTGAAAATTAATTGATTTCAGATTGGTCGAGGGCATGGCACCGGTTTTCTCAAAATCTGCTTGGCATCTCATCCAGGTAAGGTTTGTATTTGAGTTTAGGTTTCAACCAAGTTGTAGACCTTTTATGTTGATCAGTCCCATATTTAACTTGAATAGCTCATATTTAACCATGTACGGAAAAGCACACAATACGCTGCCATGAGGGTGGATCTAAATAAATAGAGCGGTGACACACACAAAAATCACGAAGGTCCCCAACCCTTCCTACCCTGGTGGGGTCGATTGATTTAACAACTGAAAACTGATGATGCGCCATATGAAAAAAAACTACCCAGATGCTCATACCTCAGACGAAGGGAGGGCCCAGCCCAATGGACAGAGGCTGCGATGGGGTGGAGACGGCAACATGACGTCCCAGAGACCAAGGGAGGAGAGGAGACGGCGCCGGCAGTGCGATGCTGCATCGGCCGCCGCGCACAAAGAGGGCAGAGCTTGGGGAGGAGATGTTGGCGACATGTGTGGGGAGGAGGCACGGGAGCACCACCTGGAGGCCTCTCTCTTTTTCCCTCCTCCTCCTCCTCCTCCTCTTCTTCTTCTTCTTCTTCTTCTCATCTTCTCTCTCTCTCTCTCCTGCATATTGAATCAAGCGCGGCCGCCATCGCCCTCTGTCAGGGAAGCACGCCTCCGCGCACGCGCACCTCAGATCCCGGGGTAGACGAGATGCGGGAGAGTGGGGTGGGGGTGACTGGCGTGGGAGGATGGAGCAGGAGCATGGAGCCGGCTAGGGTTCGTGAGGGACGAGAGGATTGGGCGCACAGGGCATGGGAGGAGTCGGGCGTGTGGGAGGAGTCCTTTTCCCCCTCTCTCTCAGCTCTCTCTCACCCAATCGCTACCATTTTTTTGTCATGCCTGATGACGTGTCTAGCGGGAGGGATGGCCCTTCATGCACACCTTATTGTTTTGGATTGGGCATGCCTAGCTAGATGGATGCTTGCATGCAGAATCTAGCGATACTTTTTCTCTTCTAATTATCTGATGCACGGGGGAGGCAGCCAAAGATTACGCTCGTCATACCTATTGGTGAAAGTCTATGTGGCAAAATGATGACGTGGATACTGTGCATGTTGAGAGAATGCTAGTAGTGGGGAGCAACTTCTTAAGAATGGTAGATACTAAAGTTCTCATCACACAACAAATAACAAGCAATGAAATGAACTTCAGCTCAACCAATCCTCGGTGTTGGAAATGCTTGCTTTGAACCGAAGTGAACCTCTGGGAAGGGCCAGCCACTGTCAGTCTCGAGACCAACGCAGGACTGGTCATCCAGGCTGAAGCGGGCTATGTCAGGACCCATATTGCGATGGTAGGGAAGCATAGCAATGACCGAGGCATAGATACAATTGCTTCTCATAAATGGTAGTAACTTTGTGTTAACAGCAGCTAGATCACCTTTCACCATGATTGGATAGTTTTGTCCAAGGAAGAGCGAGTTTCCTCCAAGACTTTTTTATACTGAACCAGGGAGAAGGTGTTGGCGCTAGTACACTAGTATCCATCCCGAATACCCTGCAACGGATGTTGGCATAGGTCCGGAGAGTGCGACCATGCGTGACAACACCTGCTTCCTTAGTAACATCAGCAGTGCCCTGTATACAGACAAGAAGAGGTGATCCATCGGAATAAGTTGCCAGGCGCCACTGAGTATATGGGTCCTGCTCGTCCTCATGCTCGTGATCATCAGCATCGTCATCTCCCCCTTGGTTATAATTTTTTTCAAGTATAGGTGGTGGAATGTTCACATGACCTTGGAAACACAAGAAGGTTGATTAATTAGTAAAGGGAAACTAGCTAACCCACATGCATATGGATGAAACAATTATAATTACGGTGGAAGACAAACGTACCTAAAGCATGATGATTCCATGCAAAAACTGTGCCAGGAGTGGTGGCAGCAAACACAAGACCCTCGTATTGAATTGCATCATAGTACTCATCCATGTACATAAATTGATTTTTCAGCAATATCCATCGAGGCGTGGAAGTAAGGAAGGCAACAAGCTTGTCGAAGATAGCAACAACTTCATAGTTCGTGTAATCCCAAGAGCGGTTGGGAACTTGACAAATTGCTATCTTCTATAGATGACAGTTACCATGATCGTATTTGAACTCATCATCTGTGTGCTCAACCTCTGGGCATTCTGAGATTTTTGGAAGTGGAACCCAGTGACGAGTGTACGCATTCACAAGTTCCCACTCGCAGTTGTACCCAATATAAACAACCCAATCTTCATTTGTGCCTGCCCAAGCCTTGCCCTCAAGCGATGGCATCTTAACATCACACGTATCATTATCAAGCAGCATCAACTTGCACAAGGCGAGGCTTCTGTCGTCCCCGCGCCAGTGAGCAGGGTCACGGTGAAGAAGATAGGGGAGATCAAACCGCTCCTGGACCCTTGAGTTCCTTGTAATGATGTTATTAGTTGAGTCGAGAATGGTCTTGAACGAACCTGCCATGTTAGCCGAGGTGATGACGTCGCACCGATCAATGAGTTCCTCCACCGCGTCATCATTCAGATCGGGGCAAGAATAACGGGGTCGTTTCTGGCCTGTTCCCTCCATGGAGAAGACGATCGAACAATAGCAGAAGGAAGGGTCAAGGCAAATGGAGGACAGAGGAAGAGCGTGCGACAACCATTCCAAATCGAGAGGGAAAGGCGAAGAGTCGGTGGACGGTTGCCACGATACACGAAGAGGCGCCCCGGCCTACATAGACGTCCATTCGGAAATTGTTCGAAAGGACTCACCGTCGTCTCACTGACATGTTGGAACAGGACCACATGGAAGTTCAGTACTCTATATCTAGACCAGACCTGTTACTTTGCTCTGAATGTTGAACTTTCCATTTGAACGTATGGAATGCGCTGTTATTTTTTTAATTGGGTTGTATTTGTCCGCCACGGGTTTAGAGGCTGACTTGTGGGCCTACCAGGTTGACGCGTACACAATCAGGAGATGGTTGTACGTGGAGAGGATGACAACAGGACCCACCAAGGTCATGGCGGTATGCAAGCAAGTGCCTCCTTATTTCAAGCCAATAAAAAATGGCTCCTCCTAATGGATTTCTGACATCTGGGTCCCATGCCATTGTCAACGTAGTCAATAAACGAGAGAATTGCACAACGAGCGGCTGACACCAAGGACCCAGCAGCTCGCCTAATTATTTTTGTTTTGGGTTAATTTAATAAATGCCACTCCAAATCTGGTGATTCCGAGAAATGCCACTGCAATTTCCAAACATTGAAAAATGCCATTTCATGCCATTTCCTGTGGCATTTTTCGAAGTCTGGAGTGGCGTTTTTCAAAGTTTGCAAAAAATGCAGTGGCACTTTTCAAAGTTTGCAAAATTGTAGTGGCATTTTTCAAAGTTTGGAAATTGCAGTGGCATTTTTATGAATCGCCATAATTGGAGTGGCATTTATCTAATTTGTTTTTGAGACGGAAGCAGGGTGTCAACTGGGCCGTGCGGGGCACCCTGGCCTGTCTAGACAACCTTTTCTTTTATGTTTACCACAGACCAGCCCAGTAGTTTTTTCTTTCTTTCTGAAAATGGCTAGCCCGATTTTTTTGTGATTCATCAAGTAAGTCGCTTTGTCAAGTCTGTTGGACTGCAAATCTTCAAGACGAGGAGAGCTTCATTCGGTTGGCCGAGAAAATGGCCTATCAGCAATGAGAAATGGGTTGTACATTGTTAAAACACATCAAACCGGCAATTAGTTTCAAATTTCGTTTTTTATTTCGAGATATTAAATTGCATTGATTTTTATGCGTGGAAAATTTGTTGGATTTTATATTGATATACATTTATTTCTAAAATCAGTTTGAAAGTGACTCGAAATTTCGGGATTAAAAACAGTTCGGACCGCATTGAAATATGCAAAATTTTGTATAATTTTTTAACTGTGGCCACTTTATGGGTTGTAATGCTAACAAAAAGAATATGGGCTCCAAAAAAACCATTAAGAATTAGCAAATGAGCTGTAAATTATTAGAAATAATGGCAGATGGGTTGTACGATGTTTTCCCAAGATTTGAGGCTTTCCTAAAAAAGGTTGACGCACAAGCAGTGACTGTTGGATGTCCATCCGACAACCATCGCGCTTCTTCAATCTCTGTTCTTTCTACTCCAGCCGCTCAAAAAAGAGCTGGCGGGACTGCCTGCTCCCTCCTCCTACAGCCGGTTGTGCTGCCGGGCAGGCCTCACCGCCCCACCGTACTCCCATCGCTGGCCTAGCCATCCCTCTACTCACCCACACCTGTTGTTATTCTCCAGCGATGGTAGACGAACCAGTAAACCTTCGTACTCCCCTCCGCGTGGGAAACAACTGCTGAGTCTTCCCTGGCTCCGTATCATTCCCTTCGCCTTGCACTACTAGGAAAAAGGCTATAGATGAAATTGACACTAATGGCGCACCAGACATGTGGTGCGCCACTACTATATACTAATGGCGCACCATGTGTTGGTGCGCCATTAGTAACAAGATTTTTTTTAATTTTTTTTCAAAACTAGTAATGGCGCACCACATCCACGGTGCGCCATTAGTAAAAAAATTCATTTTTTTCAAAAAAAATTCAAAACTAGTAATGGCGCACCAGGGGACAGTGCGCCATTACTAGTTAAACTAGTAATGGCGCACCACATCCACGGTGCGCCACTAGTAATTTTTTTCAATTTTTTTATATTTTTTGAAAACTAGTAATGGCGCACCGTGGGATGGTGAGCCATTACTAGTTCAACTAGTAATGGCGCACCACTCCCATGGTGCGCCATTACTAACTTGGCCCAAAAAATCCCTCGCATGCACCCCCCTGTGGATCGCCTTTTCAGTTTTAAGAAATAAAAGAAAATGATGAAAATGTCAAAAAATTAAAAGAAAATAAGTTTCCCATGTGATATGTGGTCTAGTTGTTGGGAAAATTTACAAATATGAATTTTGACTTTATTTACAAAATCTCTCTAGAATTTGTAAAATGGGCATAACTTTTGCATATGAACTGGGATTAAAAAGTTTTCTATATGAAAAATCATCTATTCGAAAAGCCCGTTAAACATTTTTCAAAATCCTCAAAATCCTAACAAAAAAGTTACGGGGCTTTTAAGATCTGGAGGCAAAAAAAATTCAAAAAATTTCAAACTTACTAGTGGCGCACCGTATGCTACGTGCGCCACTAGTAACAGAAAAAATATTAGTTTCGATTTTTTTTCGGGAATTGTTTTTCAAAATATGATACGTAATATGAACGGAAGTTTGAAATATTTTTTCAAAATTTTATCACACTCATGAACATGAACATAGTCCTAAACATCAACAAGGTTTAATAGGATTGATATGCTAGATATATCAACAAGTGCTTGTGAAGTGAGCTGGTGCTGGGGTTGGATAGAACTTTGAAGTTAAGCGTGCTTGGGCTGGAGTAGTGTGAGGATGGGTGACCTTTTGGGAAGTTTGACCATGGAGTGTGATTTGACCTGAGATTATGCATATTGACCCGAGATTAAGCCATAGTGACTCGAGATTAAGAAAAAAAATTGAATTTTTTTTTAAAAAAAATTGAAATTTTTTTGAATTTTTTTATTACTAATGGCGCACTTCTAATGGTGCGCCACTAGTAGGCCTTTTCCTAGTAGTGTCGCTGTCGTCCACCGCCCTGGTGCTCTCACCGCGGCGTGGTCAACATGGTCAACGACCGACATGCATCTGAAGTGGACTGTACGTGGAGAAGCTGACAGCTGGGTCCACGGCCACACGCAAGGAAATGCCTCCTTATTACACGCAAAATAATGATTCCTCCACCTGACATCTGGGACCCACCGTAAGAATCTCTGTATTTCACGAAAAAACGTTCCCGTCGTTGATAGCTCAGACGAATTTTTTTATTACTAATGGCGCACTTCTAATGGTGCGCCACTAGTAGGCCTTTTCCTAGTAGTGTCGCTGTCGTCCACCGCCCTGGTGCTCTCACCGCGGCGTGGTCAACATGGTCAACGACTGACATGCATCTGAAGTGGACTGTACGTGGAGAAGCTGACAGCTGGGTCCACGGCCACACGCAAGGAAATGCCTCCTTATTACATGCAAAATAATGATTCCTCCACCTGACATCTGGGACCCACCGTAAGAATCTCTGTATTTCACGAAAAAACGTTCCCGTCGTTGATAGCTCAGACCCACCAGTTATATCTTCGAACGCAAGAAAGTGCCTCCTTATTACGCACAAAAAAATGAATACTCCCCCTGCTAGCTGGGACCCAGCATAATGGGAGGCTGACTTGTGGGCCTACTAAGTTGACGGGGATGGAGGGCTTTGTCTACCTAGTCAATATGAACGATTCTATCTCCAGTGACCATACGATGTCCATCCAACAGCCGTAGTGCTTCTTCAACCTCTGGTCTTCTTGCTCCAGCCGCCCAAAGCAACGCCGGTCGTGCCGCATGCTCCTGCCTCCCGTGGCCGGCTGTGATGCCGCGGAGGCCTCACCGCCCCCTACTACTCCCACCAGTGGCCCGGCCATCCCTCTACTCACCCACACCCCCTGTTATTCTGCGGCGACGACAGCCTCACACCACAGCCGAACCAGTGAACCCTCATACTCCTCTCCGCATGGGCAACCACTGCCGCGTCTTCCCCGACTCCGCGTTGTCCCCTTCCTAGGCCTCGCCGTCGTCCACCGCCCTGGTGCTCTCGGTGCGGCGTGGTCAACGTGGTCAAGGAACGACTTCCATCAGAAGAGTACTGTACGTGGAGAGGCTGACAGCGGGGTCCACGGGTGCAGCAAGGAAGTGCCTCATTATTACACACAAAATAATTATTCCTCCACCTGACAGCAGGGACCCACCGGACGGGCCACCGTATTTCGTGAAAAAAACGTTTCCCCCTGACTGCTGGGATCCACCAGCTACATCTTCGCACGCAAGGAAGTGCATCCATATTACGGGAAAAATGATTCGCCCCCTGACTGCTGGGACCCACCATCTACATCTTCGCACGCAAGAAAGTGCCTGACAGTCAGGACCCACCTGGTCGAAGCATACGTAGCGTTGTCATTCTGGTCGCGAACGTGTATGTACATACTGGTTGATGTAAGGCACGCACGTGTCGTAGTAGAGGCGTGCACGTAGCATGTACACGTACGTACAGCGGCCAGGGTGCAAGAAAGAAAATACGGCCACGTACATACATACGGGCGGGGTCTCGAATGCCTACTCACGCATATGTACGGCCATGGCTCGTGTACATGGCTGGATTGGAACGGAGAAGCTACGCTGTCGTCGTGATCATGGGGAGGCAACAGGCTAGGTCAGAATGGAATGCATCGTCATGTTCATCAGGAGCTAACCGGCTTGGACAGAACAACCGATGGAAACAAGGCATGGCGTACCACTGAACGGAGGAAACGGCCTTGTGTTCGACCGGCCACGGTGGAAACGGGATCCTGTTCATCGGGAGGAGTCTGGTGTACCGCAAAACAGAGGAAACGCACCTCCTACAGTGGAAACGGGGTCCTGTTGATCAGGAGGGGTGTGGCGTACCGCAAAACGGAGGAAACAGACTTATGTTGGAGCGCTACGGTCGAAACGGGGGTCATGTTCATCGGGAGGGGTGTGGCGCACCGCAAAACGGGACTCCACGGGATACTGTTCATCTTCACCATCGACTGCCTCCACGGGCTACTATTCATCCACCGTCGACTGCCTCCACGGGTTCCTGTTCATCCACCGTCGACCTCCTCCAGCCTCCACCTGTGACTCTTCATCCATGGGCTCCTGTTCATCCAGCCTCCACCGCTCCTCCATGGGGTCCTGTTCATCCACCGGCTCGATTTATTGGGGTACTGTTCATCTAGCGGCAATGTCTTCTACTTCCACGGGGTCCTATTCATCCAACCCCCCACCAGGAACTGTTCATCCAAACCCCCTCAACAATGCTCACTGTTCATCAAGGGAAGGAGGCAGCAGTATTCGATCGACTTTAGTTTGCAGCAGTAGTGAATGAATCACTCGGATTCAGTTAACAGCAAGGGATCGATCGATCGCTCGAGTTCAGTAATGCATAGCCTGCAGTGCAATCGCTCGGGTTGAGTTAGAGCCCAACGCCTCGCTTGGGTTCAGTTAGAGCCCAACGCCTCTCACACACGCACGAGAGAAACACGCATCGCTCGGCCCCCGACCACCCACCGTAACCAGGAACTCACCGATATTTTCCTCGCCCTCACTTCTACCATGGTTTTTTCCGTCATGGACGGCCCAAAGAATGTCATGCAGCTGCGTCTCCGGCCCACCCAGGACGAAAAGCCCATTTTCTGTCATGATTTTTGTCATAGAAGTAGGACCCCACCACATCTATGATGATACTGGGTTTTGTCACAATTATCGTCATAGAAGTGTCATAACCATGGCAAGAAAAAAATCGTTCGGCCCAAAATGTCATGGATGTGCCTTTTTTTGTACTGCTCGCCGAACCCGAGGAACAAGAGACACAATAGTTTATACTGGTTTGGGCCACTATTGCGGTGTAATACCCTACTCCAGTGTGGTGTGGTGGATTGCCTTGTAGGCTGGGGATGAACAAGTACAAGGGAAGAACAGCCTCCTAAGGAGAGGTGTTCTTGAGCTCGATGAGCTTGTGTGGTTGGGGATGATCTAAATGATCCCCCCTTCCTATGGTGGTGGCTAGCCCTATATATAGAGGCCCGGGTCCTCTCCCCAAATATGAGGTGGCAAGGGATCCAACAACGGCCAATTTGAAGGGGGACAACGAGTACAAGTTATCCTGACAAAAGGTGGTCTTCGCCAGCCAATGGCTCTGGTGGTGACGCCATCGTGGGCTTCGTGATGACCTCCATCTTGCCGTCCTGCTAGTCTTGTTCTCGTTGCACCGATATGGAAACCTTTGCCTGACGCCTCGGGACCCCTTGCCTGCGCCTGCCTCTTTAGCACCAAAGAGGAATCTGGCACTCTATGCTCGCTAGCACCCGTCTGGCCTTGGTCGTCATGGCTCATGTCACAGAAACCTCATGAGGTGCCCCTCGCCTTGATCTCTCCGCTCCTCATGAGCCGGCCTAGTGAGGCTGCCCCTAAGGAGGTCTTGTGTCGTCCTCCTCAAGAGGCTTGGCCCCTCGTGAGGGTCTTGAGTGTTGGTTGGTGAAGATGGGTCGTACCAGGCCACTGGTGGAGCCACGCCCTAGGCTGCAGGTAGGCAAGTCTGGGTACCCGCATTCCCAGGACGCCAACAAGTACATACTAATATCTTCCCATGGATGATACGGAATTGGAAGGGGCATATAAAGGCCATGAGATTGAGCTTTAGACTTAGCTTTGCAACATGTAGAACAATGGGTGGTGAAGCGTGAGACGTCGCGGGACATAAGTAACAAACGAAGAGAAGACTCGGGGATGCAAAGTTTGTTAGCTCTCATAAGATAATCATCTTTGATGTAATAGCATTCCCAAGATGTATGCGTCAAACATTTGGCATAAGGAATAGCAAAAGTAGGATCATGCGCATACCAGTCTTTTATGTGCTCAAAGCCTATGACATTCAATTCAAGTTGAGTAACAAGCATGCATATATGGGAAAGCGCATCTGCCACAACATTTTCCTTGCCTTTGGTATACTTGATGACATAAGGAAATGACTCAATGAATTCACTCCATTTAGCATGACGTTTGTTCAACTTAGTTTGACCCTTAAGGTACTTAAGCGTTTCATGATCGGTATGAATGATAAATTCATGAGGGCGAAGGTAATGTTCCCATTCACGCAAAACTCGCACTAAAGCATATAGATCTTTGTCATAGATGGGATAGTTGAGTTGCGCTTTGGAGAGTTTCTCACTAAAGTAAGCTATATATGGGGCGCTTCTCTTGTGTTAACACACCTCCTACGCCATTACCACTAGCATCACAATGAACTTCAAAAGGTTTGTCAAAGTTGGGTAATGCAAGCACAAGAGCATGAGTAAGCAAATTCTTAAGTTCATTAAATGCACTATCTTGACATGGTCCCCAAACAAAAGGTGCATTTTTCTTACTCAAAGAATGCAAAGGTGAAGCAATGGTGCTAAAATCCATCACAAATCTACTATAGAAACCGGCTAAACCAAGAAAACTACGCACTTGTTGCAAGTTGGTTGGTTGGGGCCAAGTTTTAATAGCATTGATCTTAGATTCATCAACATGAACACCTTTAGAAGATACAACGAAACCCAAGAAAACAAGCTTATCAACACCAAAAAGGCAATTGTCCATATTAGCATAAAGGTGCTCTTTTCGGAGGGTTTCCATTGTCTTCTTGCTCTTGTTGAACTTGGGGTTCATGGCGAGGAGGTCGTGGAACTTGACGATGCACTCGAGCTTGATAGTTCCTCTCTTGAACTTCTTCGCAAAGCGCTTCTCGGTGCTCACGATTTTGCCGGTTGCGCCTGGCTACGGCTTGACTTGAATCTTGGAGGGTATGTTGCACCTCAGGTTCTTGAGCTTCACGTAGTTGTTGTTCTTGACGTTGGGCCTCGGCATCTTGTGCATCTTGGTGTTGTCGCGCTCGCTCTTCTTCTTCTTGGTGGCGTTGGTGTTGTCATTCTCGTGCTTGCGCAAAAGTAGCTTGGTTTTGATGGTGTCATTGCTCTTGAGAGTCGTTGTCATGTAGAGGATTGCGGTTTGCTTGACGATCTTGGCGCGCGGCACGTCGAAGAGTATTTGATGTCTGAGTACTTCAGCCGGAGATGGTGTCGTCGGAGTGTCGACTTGAGCGGCTCCGTCTTGAGTTGGACAAAGTGGAAGAAGAGCGGTTGAGAAACAAAGCACAAATCTCGTCCATTCTTGCATCATTCTCTTGTGTGTGGTTGTCGAGCTTGCTGTCGAAGTAGTCTCTTGTGTGTTGCTTGGAGAGTCGCAAGTCAGTGGCGAGGTTGTCGATGCGTTCATTCATTGCTTGTTGCTCTTGATGCAACGATCGTTGTGCTCCAAAGAGGTGGCTCTTTGTGACATAGGAGGACATGTCATCGTCTTGCTCGATGAAGAGTGGGTTGGTAGAAGTACTAGGCCTATTCATCATTCCAAACAAAAATGTGAGTGGGAGAAAGAGAATAACTTATACCGAATGTACCTTGACCGATGTTGAAGATGGATCAATGATCACTCAAATGTGGAACAAGGAAATAGCACAATTGGTACCAATTCTTGTTGGTTTCTCACACCTACACAAGTAAAAGCTTGTGGTGGAGCTCGGTTAGGACGGTGGCACAAAATTTGATGCAATTGTTAGTGAACTTCAATAATGTTGGAAAAGATTCACAAATTTGCAAATGCAAAAAGTAGACCAATAGCAAGATATGGTACACGGAAACTCACAAACGGATAGATAAAATGGGTCGTGCAACCAAGGAATGAGCAAAAATGTGGAATCCACGAAAATGCTCTTGTTGCACAACACTAGAGAGACGCTAGCACGATTGCACAATAGGCGGATACGAGACTTGTGCACAACCTACTAAGCAAAACTGCAACGACTTCTATCCCAAGTATGCTCTATGTATGGTATTCCGATGATATGATCCAAGATGATCTAGTATGACAATCTTAATGTAATATGATACTATGGTTCTTGCTTAAAAGCTCTTTGCTTATCTTTCCCTTTTTATTAAAAGCTTGTTTGGCTCTTTCTCTTTGGAGCTCTTTTCTCATGCAATGCTTCACGAACCAAAATAGCAATTATGTACGTGATGGTAACTTTGTGACACAAAAGAGGATACCAAGATATGCACCACGATGATATGGTAAGTATGCAATGTGAAGTATGACCACTAATGTGCACAAGTGACGTTGTCGACAATACTCAAAGGCTAGTCTCGATGGGTAAGATACACAAAATTGGGCTATGGTGCTTATCAATGTAATGGCAAGAGTGTATAACGATGGGGTATCACGAAACCAAGAAGAGGTTACCGTTCTTGCTTATGGTATGGTGTCAAAATGGTGGAGTGGTCGTTGTCGATGACTAATCTGTGGCGAAGATGAGCGGCAGTGATGTTGATGTTGAACCGTCCCTAAGTAGCCGAAACACATTAGGAAACGGGAACCGCAACTCAAATTCTCAAAGCAAAATGTGGCAAAATTTTGTCGGAGTGCAAAACGAGTAAGCAATATGGGTTGCGGAAAGCGAGTGTGGTATTGGGGTGTGTATGCGGAAATGGCGGTGAAGAGGTGGTGGTGGCCGAACTAAAATTTTTAGTTTCGCCAGGAAACGTCGGACGTCCGGTGGAGGTCGGATGACCGGTGGTCGTCGGACGTCCGGTAGCTGACGGACGTCTGGTGCCTCGGCAGTTTTGGGCAAGGGATGAATAGCTAGGGTTCATGGTGGATGTGGCAAAATCAGTCAAATCCGGGCGATTTTGTGGATGGAAAAGGTGGGATGATGGGGGAAAGATAGATCCACTCGTGGCAAATGAAATCCATGGGTCAAATCCAACAAACCTTCATCACACCAACAAATCACAAAAAAAATTGAGGCTATTTTTGGTGGGAATTTTTAAAATTGGGGAAGAACACAACAAAATCAAGCTAGAAAACGAAGAGGGTGTCCGGGGGATGACACAGATGACCGAAGACGGCCATCACATTTTTTCTTTTCCTTTTCAGACGGCAGTAGCTTTTGTCTTTCAGTCGGCATCTATTTCTGTTTTCTCTGTTTCTCTCTTCAGAGCGGAACTCGGCCGAAGCGGAGCAGGGGAGCGAGTGCTCGCACGCGATGCCTGCTGGCGGCGAGGCGGCCGCGGGGATGCCGGAGCTGGCAAGCGCACGGAGCCGGCCGCGGGGGGAGCCGGAACCGGCCACGGGCGGAGCGGAGGGCGCGGCAACGGTGTGGCGGAGCCAGAGGCAGAGTGGCCACGAAAGCCAGCACAAGGCGGCGAGCCGACCTGGGCGGGGCGATGCGGCGTAGGCGTAGGACGTCGGGGCCGGGTCGGAGGCGGAGCCGGCCAGAGGGTTGGGGGCAGAGCCGGCACGCGCGACCCGGCCACGGGCAGAGGCGGAGCCTGCGGTCGGCGGAGCGGGAGTGCGGACGCCGGCAGGTGGAGGATGGCACCACGCGCGTGCGGGGCGGAGCCAGCCCGGGGCCGCGGCCGGCTGGAGGCGGCGGTGCGAGCCGCAAGGTGCGGGAGCCGACATGAGAGCGCACAGGAGGCGACCTGGTGGGGACCCGGAGCAGGCCGGTGCGGGGCACCCGACGCAGGTGGAGGCAACCCGGCGGGGACCCGGAGCCAGCCGGTGCAGGGCACCTGGCCGCGGGCGGAGGCTACCTGGTGGGGACCCGGAGCCGGCTAGTGCGGGGATGGGTGGCCGAGCATGACGCTTGCCGGTGGCTAGGCAGGGCCGACACGTGCGTTCGAGGAAGAGGCGAGGCGCGGATGTGCGACCGGAGCGGAGGTGAGGCAAGGAGGACCAGGCTGAGGCATGGGCGATGCTGGGTGAGGCGACGAGCGGGCGGAGCAGGCCGTAGTGGGGCCGGCCCGCCGTGGCCGGAGCCGGCTGCGAGGTGCGAGCCGGGGAGGGCTGGTGAGTGGAGCAACACGACGATGCCGATGCACGGGAGGAGTGGTCGCCGAGGGTACGCGGATAGACGGACGCGCGGCAGAGCGGCGCGGGCGGGTGGAGGCTGTCGGGTGCAAGAACACGACGAGCAAGGGCGAGGCCGTCCCCTGCCCTGGCGTGGCCGGAGGTCGATGCAGAAGCGCACACGCAGGGCTCCGAGCGCGCCATGGCCGCGTCTTGTAGAGGAGGCTCCGCGGGGCAGCGCAGGCCGGAGGCATCCTCCACATGAAATTTGCAATGCTAAAAGGAAACATTTGATATATCTGCTCGAACTAACCTGGTATTTTGCATCATCATCGCTATGGGGAACCCCCTCCTCGCCCGGTGGCTACACGCCGGTTGCAGGCCCACCGCCGGCATCCCCGATGCCGCCGTCGGCTTCTTCATCAATAGCAAGACCCTACGCCCAACTTTTCCAAGTTCTGCGGAGGCTCAGAGGCTACACCCAGTGAGTGCGCTCGCACGGCCCCATTTAGCCGACGGACTCCGCGTCCGCGTCCGGCCGGGCCCTCCAGCCAGCGGACTCCGTGTCCGTGCCCGGCACCCTCGACATCACCGTCGGCTTCTTCATCAACAGTAAGACCCTCCTCGCAACTTTTCCAAGTTGCCCGGAGGCTCGGAGGCTACACCAAGTGGGTGCCCTTGTGCGCCCCCACTCAGCCGTCGGACTCCGCGTCCGCGTCCGGCAAGGCCCCGCGCTTTCCAGTCGGCGGACTCCGTGTCCGCGTCCGGCACCCTCGACATCACCGTCGGCTACTTCATCGATGCCCGCTAAAAACCTCCGCACAACTTTTCGAAGTTGCCCGGAGGCTCGGAGGCTACTGTCAGGGGGATGACCCTTGAGTAGGCCCAAGACGGCTAACGACGCTCCAAAAACATCGGGGCCAGCAACGCCCCTCAATCCGGCTCGCACTTGGCCGGGTTGCTCAACCCGACCAAGTCCCTCAACCCGTCCAGACTCGTCAACCCGGCCGCCCGGCCGGCTCCCTGTCCGGCTGCTCCAGCCGGCCTGCTACGCGAAGTCAACTACGGTGTCCCATCCGACACGACACCAACAAGACAGCCATACCGCGACCACTGTTGCTAATAAAGCATACACTATTCACTCATCACACGCGACATCATGTACAGTGCTACTTGTCCCTGGTGTCGGATCACGGGTTCTGGTAAAACCCTCAAGGTTCGAACACTAGGGTGCGCGCGAAAATCTCCCCCTACCGATCCACGTCCTAGCTTTTCTAAGATCTTACGAGCTAACTCGACGAAATCGTAACACAAAGGACACAAGATTTATACTAGTTTGGGCCACCATTGTGGTGTAATACCCTACTCCAGTGTGGTGTGGTGGATTGCCTCTTGGGATGAGGATGAACAGTACAATGGGAAGAACAGCCTCCTGAGGAGAGGTGTTCTTGTGCTCGGGGAATTTGTGGTTGTTCTGGTCTCTCTCGATCCGTCCCATCCTCTAGCTATGGTGGTGGCTAGTCCTATTTATAGAGGCCCTGGTCCTCTCGCCAAATATTGAGCGGGAAGGGAGCCAACAACGGCCAATTTGAAAGGGGACAGCTAGTACAACTTATCCTGACAAAAGTGGTCTTCGCCTGTCAAAGGCTCTGGTGGTGCGTCGTCTTGGGCTCCACGGTGACCTCCGTCTTGTCGTCCTTCTGGTCTTGGTCTCGTTGCACTGATATGGAATCCTTTGCTTGACGCCTCGGTATTCCGTGCCTGCGCCTGCTTCCTTAGCACCAAAGAGGAAACAAGGACACTGTGCGCGCTGACACCCACCTGGCGCTCGCCTGGCCTTGGTCGTCATGGCTCACATCACTAGAACCTCGCGAGGTTTGCCTGGCCTTGAACTCTCTGCCCCGCGTGAGCCAGCCTAGTGAGGCCGCTCCTGAGGAGGTCTTGTGTCGTCCGCCTCGCGAGGGCCTTGAGTCCTTGCTGGTGAAGATGGGTCGTACGGGCCCGCTCGCAGAGCCACGTCGTGGGCCGCGGGCAGGCAAGTCTGGGGACCCCCGTTCCCAGAACGCCAACACCTAGGCACTATTGTATAAAGTGACCCAGGGAGGCACTTTCTTGGGAAGGAGGTCACTCCCTTGGCCAAGAAGGCACAGACTTGACCAAGGTAGCAAGCCACACTACAAAAATCAGCATCCATCCATCCTGGACACTCACTCATGCATACAAGCTAGCTAGCCATCCATCCATTCGGCCACATACATGCGTGCTCACCCAGAGCCTTCGGCTCCCACGCCACACACCCACATATGCACAAGGCGCTCTACGGCCTTCTGTAATACAAATCCAGGAGCGACTCTGTATCGCCAGACATGTACACTGCATATATATTCAGACATGCAGGAGTAGGGGTATTATCTCTCCGGAGAGCCCCGAACCTGGGGAAATCACTACGTGTCGTTTTCCCAATCCCGTACCTTGATCTCCAGAGAAGTCTTGCCCCCACTTCAAGCCACCCCGTGGCATCTGTCGTCTCACGAACCCGCCCACGAGATAACCACGACAGAGGGGAGGCTCCGAAATCGTGATCAACATGGCTCATGATACCAAGATGATGTAGCATGGAACCCTAGATGGCCGATCTTTCACGAAAGGAGCGGATCCCGCGATGAACATGAAGAACACAATGGGAAATCATGAGGGGAAACACAAGAGAATCACTCAAACCAATGAGATTAGGTCACACATATGCTAGATCCTCGAAACACAAAGAGATACACGATCCGAGTCCAACAAAGGACAATACATAGGTAACTGGTTCTTCTCCGTGAGGAGGTCTTGAGGTATTCCCGTTAGGGGTCTTGAATCCAAGATGGATCTTCTCCGAATAGGTGTTGGTCCCTCGTGATGGAGTAGATCTGGATGGATGAGAGAAGCTCTATCTCACATATGAGCTAACACAATGCTAACCCTAACTAGGAGGAGGAGGTCTATTTATAGTCTTAGTGCAAATGGGGGCGAAGTGAAGGGGTACATGGGCCTCGGGCCCGAAACTGTGTGCAGATAGGTACCGAGCGTTCGGTGGGTTACGGTCGTCTAGTGGCTCGTGGGCATTCGAACGTCTGGTAGTCGCCGGACTTCTGCTTGTTCTGGCTCGGTTGAGGTGACACCGGATTTCCGGAGATGGTCGGTCGTCCGGTCGCCGGTCGTCCGGTCGCATCGGACATCCGCTGTTTCGGCTTGGGTGTGGTGATGCCGGTCGTTCAGTCCTAGTCGGACGTCCGCTCACTGTAGCTTGCGTTGGCTACGGCCTGGGTAGGCTGGGGACTTTAGGTGCCAGATGTCCGGTCCCGACCGGTCGTCCGGTGGCTCTAGCTTCAGTGGCAACTCTTCTTCTTGTCCTTGGCACTTTGTGTCCTCGTCGTCTTATCTGTTGGATGTAGCTACTTTGTGGCCTTCCTCCAAGTACCTGATCACACATAGTGTTTCCACATGAGGTAGTAGCCATGTCTCATGTATAGAAAGTGGTAGTTCGGAGAGGAGCGAGTTCACCTTATCTTCTATAGCCTTTGCTTGGGCTCTTGTCATTGGTCCAAGTGGTGTTGTGGGAAACGAAGGTAGGTCCATGGGGATGACCTTGGGATGCTCCGCATCACTTGCCGGGGAAAACTCGTTTATTTACATTAAAGAGGCACCCCATATCTGCATGGACATACACATGCACGGGTTCCCGGCAACGTTCATCTTTTTCATTCATATGCTAACACAAGTACAAGCATTACAGAACACAAAGATGGACATGAGGGATTACATTATTTGAATTAAAATTTGGTGATTGCCAACAGATTTAAGATTAAAAAAAGATAAGTGCCATGTGATCCCCTCTTTTCATTTTCCCTCCTTCAGGCACTATGGTGGAAGGAGGAAAAGACGAGAAAAAGAGCACCCAAGAAGGAGACCACCCCAGTCTCGTTAGGACCCGTTGAGCACGGCCTGACAAGACTAGGAGTGGCGAGGCTACGAAGGAGGAGTGTGGGGGACGGGGCGGCGCCCTCTGGTCGCCACCTCCAGAGCTAGCAAGAAGCCCCGGCTTGAGCGCCGGTGGAGTCATCCACCAAATCTCAGCCGGAAGACTGCTGGAGGCGGGGAGAAGGCGCCAAGAGAAAATTCCTCCTCGGCTATCACCTGAAGAGGTTGGTGATGACTGTGCCGGGGAGGGAGGGGAAGAGCGGAAATACGAGGCGACAGGTTCTCGGTCGGAGGCAAAGGCATCCACACCATCGTACTCCGACCTGACCCCCTGTCACCCGCCTTCTCCATCTTCCCTCGCTTTCTCCTCACCAAAAATCCTCCCGGGAAGCGCCAAGACTCCAGTCTGGCGCCTCCAGTGGAGAAATAGCAAGCAGCCTTGCCTCTCATCGACATCGACATCAGCCCCATCCTTGGCGGGCAGGAAGGCGCGCCTCTCATTGACATCAGCCCCATGACCTCCGGGAGGGGTAGTACTGGGATTACCAACGATCTCCAGCCCCGCCTCCCGATCGAGCCTTGAAGAAACCAAGAAGTTCACCGCAGCAAGGACTAGGCTCACTCCCCAAGCATCAGCACCAACGTGAAGCAACAATTGTGACACCCCAAAAATTTTGGCCTTGTTTTATTAATTAAAATTTTGCCAGGAGATTTTAAACTTTCACTTTCTGGATCTTTCTTTTGATTTCAGAACCTTTCTTGGTTATTATGGAGTTTTACCCCAAGTGAAAACTTTCCAAATATATTGGGACTTGTTTACCCTCTCAAGAAAACTTTTCTTTTATGTATGGGGTTAATTATATAATTGTTTTTCTTGATCTTCATTTCTTTAAAAATGGTTTCCCATGGTTTTAGGGCCCCATTTGTACTACAACCCTTTTATAAATTCATCTAAAATTCCAACCAAAATTTGGAGATGCCATGTGATGTTTTCAAATCACTTTTATGCAAAACTATATTTCATTCTTTGGATATTTTGAGCTCTACACCAAGTTTTCAAATCTGGTCCAGAGAGCAATTTTGCACTACAACCCCTTTAAATATTTCTTTCTAGCATCCACCAAAATTTTGGGATACTCATAGGAGTATGTTATGCAACTTTATGCAAAAACCCATTGATGTTCTTTGAAAAATTTGAGTGAATCAACCTCTTTTTCATTCTGGCCCAGTTGGGAGTTTTCTACTGAAACCCTAATTTATCTTGCTCTAGTAACCATGAGCTTTTTCCTACTTATAGCCCATCCTACAAAACCCTTAAGTCCAGGAGAGTGGACCCATTGGAGGATTTTAAGTGCATGCAATGAGGCATTGTTCTTTTTGTCCAAAACTGAAGTTTTGCAAAGCTTGCACTAACAAGTTTCTGGCTTTGCCCAAATGACCTAGCCATCCTCTCCTTCATCTAAAGAGACACTGGTCTGGAGCTTTTGCCCCCCCCCCCCAAGAGTTGCCTAGATGCACTTAGCATTCTGTCGAACACCTTGGGTGTATAAGCAGATTTGGCATGATTATTAGTTTGCTTTGTGAACTTGATCCCCTGACCTAACCAGCTTGTCCACTAAACTCCTAGATGGCCCTAGCCTAGACCTGCTAAACCTTAGGTGATTTGGAGCCCTCTGGCATGCTGTGGCATTCTGCCAAACACGCAGCGTGCGTGCTCTGGGCGTGCCCAGAGTACACGTTTTGCATGTGCGCGCACCGAGTCGCCGCGTCCCACTGCCGTCGCCTCGCGCTCGTTCTGGCCCTTCCCCGCTCGCAACCAACACTCCCGCCCCATCCCTCGCCGCAGAGCCGCCCCTGGAGCTCTACAGCGCCGCCGTCAGGTCGGCCGTGGCAACTAGCGGCCGGCCACAGCAGGCCCCGGCCATGGCAGCACCGCCCGAGCCTCCCCAGCGCGCCAGCTGCCCCTGGGACAGCTCGATCTCATCCGCAAACGCGTCCGCTAGCTCTCGTCGCCGCCACGTCGCCCTGCCCCTACAGAATGACGGTCGCCGACGAGCTTATCCACGACCGCCGCAGAACCGACCTTGGCCGCCTATAAAAGGGAACCCGAGCTCGACTAACCATTCAGGCGACCTCAAGCCACCTCTCTAGAGTTACCACGACCAGCAATCGACGGCGGGAAGCTTTCTTCCCCGTCTCGGATCAGTGCGGCCTCCGCCTCGTTCCGGTGCCATGCGTCACAACCCGAGCCTCCCCCGCCCATCCAGCGACACCACTCGACTCCCCTCAACCTAGCGGAGCTGCCCAGCCTCTCATATGCGATCGGGAACCACTGCAGCCCAAAACCCCAATACCCACCCGAAGCCTCCTCCGCCGCGGAGCTCGCCGCCGGCGACTCCCTCTACCCCCGCCGACCCAACGACCACCAGGAGGACTGCCCCGGTCTTGCGGATCCATGCCGACCCTCTGGAGCCACGGGGAGCCACCGTTCACCGGCGTTGATTACCGGAGTCCCGCCTCCATTCGGGCAGAGGAAGAGGAGGGAGAGAGGACTGGTCAAACCTGACCAGTGGGCCCCGTGGACCCACTGTCAGTGACCCACGCGCCCGTCCACACTGGATAAGTGAAGGCGTAAAACCCCCAAGTGCGTATCCCCTGCTTCGAAAGCGTATTCTTATCTGAAACGTTTTCTTTTCTGTTTTATTTTAAAAACAGAGTTTGACTGAAACTTTGACTGGCTATAACTTTTTAAATATAAATCAAAATGACTTGATTCTTTTTCTGTTGTTTCTCAAATATTGTCTAGTTTACTTTCATATTTATTTCAAAATTTTCCAAACAACCTTTTTGTACTGTTTTTAAAGTATGTGTTAATTCAAATTTATTTAAAATAGGATTTGTTGGAGAGAGGAGAAAACTTCCAAAAGTTTTGGAGAGCACCTCACCTCTCCACACCTTAAAGGCAAGCATTCTGAGCCGTGGCATAATGTTTTGTGGGTTGTTTGATACGGTTATAACACCACCTCGACATGAAGCGTTGTTTATTTTTATGTGACGATATGATCATACACCTTGAGTGCATAAATGAAATTTTTTGCTATTAGAAATGGATAAGCTTGTGATAGCAATCACCCTCATATGCCTCTCATGCCTACCCGGAAGGACCCGGGAAAGTCTCTGTCTTGTGTAGACACGAGCTTGTCCCTCGTCGAGACGGTTATGACCATTAGGGCAGGGGGAGGTATGATGAGTGGTGGTTGTGTCTGATGGCTGTGAAATATAATTCTTGAGCTAACCATGCAGGAAATACTTAAGCCACCTGAGTCGGCCGTAGATCGAGTCTTGTGCGAGTAACCCCCATACTTGTTTCGTGCTGCCACTTGTCCCTGCCGTAGGTAGGGTATAGTTCAGTAAGTTGTCAACCCCTGTCCTAGCACACACCGTACAGAGAGGCCATGGTGGAAGATACCGGTTGTAGCCGATAGGCATGCCACCTGGTCCGGGGGCATGGGTGTTCCGGTTGGGACCGAGAGGGGAGGCCACCCCTTAGAGCGCGCGATAAAAATTTGATCCCATGCTACGCGAGGTTGTAGCCTCCCCACTTAGAGTTTTGCTTAACATGTGTCTGGGTGATTCCAGACACGAGTAAAGTTAAGCTAGTGTGTGCAAGTCAGGCGTGTTTTCGACTAAAAGACTGTAGACGGAATTAGTTCCGATGGACTAAAGAAATCCGTTACTCGTGGGTAAAGAGTACACCCTCTGCAGAGATATAACCTATTCGAATAGCCGTGTCCATGGTTAAGGACTACAGTCTGGGATGGGTCAAGTGTCGGTCTTAGTGTCGGTCTTCGGAGGAGAAACTACTAAACCAGAACATGGATCATAACTTGGTGACGTATGATGATTATGATTATTATTATTATGGACTAATCATTTGTGTTATTTGGATTATTGAGTATCCCTGGGACGGTTCTACCTCCTGGATATTCACCATGATTATTCTTATATAAGCCCTTTATGTGGTGTCGCCCAAACGCCCGACTGTGGCATGCGTGTTATTTCATTTACTTATAAGCCCTTTATGTGGTGTCGCCCAGACGCCCGACTGTGGCATGCGTGTTATTTCATTTACTTATAAGCCCTTTATGTGGTGTCGCCCAGACGCCCGACTGTGGCATGCGTGTTATTTCATTTACTTATAAGCCCTTTATGTGGTGTCGCACAGACGCCCGACTGAGGCACGCTTCATACTATTATCCTTTTGAGGCGTCGCTTCAGACACCCGATCGGTGCTTTTCATTTCTACTCCCTGATTGTTTACTCATGTTTTAGTTGAATGATCTGCTTGCGTGCATCATGAACCTTATTTCATAACTGATGAAGTGATCATGGAATATTTCAAAACATGATTATCAATGGCTATATTATACATGTGTTCTTAATGTTTGCGAGTACATTCAAAGTACTCACTGGCTTGTCCCTGGCTATTGTCTTGGCCAGATTTCTTGCGTGGAAAGGAGCGTTGCGATGACAGCCCCGGAACCTACGTAATGGTGATAGCAGCCTCGCGAAGATAGGAGTTATCCTGGTCAGCTGTTCCTGTGGGAAATGGAGTCCCATAGACGCTGATGATCCGCAAACCGCTTCCGCCATCAACCCCTAGAAACCAATTGTTGTACCCATAGGCTGTCTTGTACTTCATATTTTGTATTTTGCTTGGAGTTTCTGTAACAAGTTGGTGTCTCATTAGCTAACAGTAATCCTGGGGCTGGTGAGGACAAGGGCCGCTTTTGGGAAATTAATATCCCGAAAATCCGGTCCTGACAAACTTGGTATCAGAGCCAGGCTGACCATTGGCTAATCCTATCTTAGCCAGGTCGAAAACCTAGGTAAACCAACCCACCAGACTTTAACCAAACCCCGGCCAAGCTTCTCGTGTAAGATAGCCTCACAGTGACCCGACACCTTTTGGCAATCGGTGCCCAACCTATCAGTCTAGCATGTCGATCATGCTCCAGTGACCGGCCCCTAAACAGTTCTTTCCGCAAGCGTGCGAAGGAAGACTCCGCCCCCTTTTTCTATAAAAGGGCACGCTAGCCTCAACCCAGCACAGCACAGCCTCTACCCCAAACCGAGTTATAATGCCTGGCCCCATTGTTCACAATGAGACCACAGCAACCAACCTTGGAGGTTTCGTAACCGTGCTAGCAAACCTCACCCGCCGTGCCTTCGCGTTAGAAGAGCCCCCGGAGTATGTTGTGTACCAAGGGTCCATGAGCGGTGAGAGCCGTCAATTTTGGGCCACTGTGCACGTCTATGGTAGGGGTCTATCGCCAGAATGCCCCTACAGGTTCACCGGAAGGACAACTTCCTTTGAGCCACAAGCCATCCAACTAGCTGCCCGAGAAGCTATAGTTCAACTCCGGCACTTGTCGCCCCGAGTTAAATATCGCTCCTTCTACTACTACTACCCCAGCCGTGACGGGTATGGTAGACCACCACAAGTTGCCAACGGAGATCACGAGACAGATCCTGCATTATTGCACCTAGCGCGCTATGTAAGTGCACTAGAGGGACTGTTCGATCAAATCACCCTTGATCTGATCGCAGCTCGTGGAGAACTGATCCGCCAACCCCCAGCAAGAAGAGAAGATGAGCCCGACGCCGACAACCCAGTCGTGCTATTCAGACAACCGATCGAGACCTTGAGGTCAGCCCCAGCCATCAACTAAGGTGCTTTGATGACCCCAGAAGTGCTTCGTCGCCTTTTGGGAACACACTCCAACGGGATTGTGGCCAACAATCCCCGCGATGGTCATCATCACTACCCCGACCCTGCAGTTCCGCAACCCCCTCCAGCTAACTCCGACGGTGAAGCCCGTGGAGAAAACTCGACAGCCACAAGGCACGCTCGCTTAGATATAAACGAGGTAGGCTAAGTCACTCGAGTAGTACCGAGTCTCAGTATGTCCACAACCTGTAGTTGTGTGATCTTGTATTACCGCAGTGTTGTCTGCATGTGCGCCCCTATTTTAAAAAGTAGCTGTGCATAAGTGTGTTGATGTACGGTTGCATTTTTAATTCTGGGCGTAGCTACCAAAACCAACCCTGACGGCACCCACAGTAATGCGTCGCTTTGGCGAGATGTGTGTATCTGTGGCTTTGACCCCGACCCCATAGGGCAGAACCGACAAACTAGTTGCCCTTCACCGCGGTAAATAACCCAGCCCAGTTACTTTATAAAAGGGACACCTCGTGACCTTGCCGAGTACCCCTCATCTTGTGCGCAACCCTCACAACCATTTATTGCCATGCCGAGCCCTAGCATTTATCTGAGAACCCCGGATGCAACCCTGGGTGGTTTTGTTAAAATATTGTGGGACTTTACCTGCAGTACCATGGGTTCTACCCAGCCACCCCAGTACGAGTTGCTCAAATCGAGGATCACCCCTTCCACCTCGAAATATTGGGCAGTAGTGCACATCCCTCCCGTAAACTCAAATTAGGACCCAACGGAAGTCCCCTTCCTAGGGAAATCTATGCCGACTCCGCAGATGGCCATAGAAGCGGCTGCACACGAAGCGATTGTTCGCCTTCGATTCACAGTACCCTATGCCAGCGAATGAGGGTATTATTACTTTCCGAGCCGTGCAGCACCTGGGGAAGTGACATATTTTCCCGGTGAACGAATTGAGAGAGACCCAGTACTGGCCAACCTTGTCTAGTATGTCATCGCTCAAGAGCGTTTGACCCAGCGAGTGATGGGTTATCTCCAGAGCCTCGCTGATTTAAATCCTCAGATCGCCATCGGCAGACCACTGAGGCCCGACCAGGAGAGACGCGTTCATCGACTGATCAATCCGCTTCCCCCGATAGAAGAAGAGTGCACCCCAGTACCAGAGACGTTTTCTCGGGACCCCGTCCAGTTGCCATTTTCATTCTAGACGTCACTGCTATGTTCTTTTATTCTCGCGTTTAGTTAAGTGATGTAACTCATGCGTGTTATTCTAAATCTTGTGCGATGAGATGAACATTTGGTTTCAATTGTAATGAGTAATTTTCGCTGCTGTAAATTTCGATTAACTAATTTTTTCCTCGCGAGAAATCCTGGAGTGAGATTTCTTTTCCCTGAGTTGCTACAGCATATGTCTCCTCACGACATGGAATTTTATTCACGCAGCACCACAGCAGCAGGCTCACAGCCACAACCACTCGGACATATACACTACTTGCAACACCATGTAACCATGTTGCATCTGGCTAATCATCTCCCTAACGCACCACAGTCTCTGAAAGAGAGATTAGTGGGTAATCATCCGGGTACAAGTTACCCAGCATACCGACAACAGTCAACACCCGACGCTACACCTACTCCTCGTGATCGCCGCCACCGCGGAGAGCCAACACTCGAGCGGCAGCATCACGACGATCATCGAGGATCATCGCACACGGGAGCATGGAGAGCCCCAGCAATGCCGCCAGCCCTCCGCACATCAGGATCACGTACCAATCCGGCATCGCCTCCGCCATTATAACCTCGCCTCTAGCTTCTGTAAACGGAAATGGAGGAGGAAGAAGGGGAAGGAGAAGTGAGGCCAGGTGTGAGGAAGAAGAGAGAAGCACCTCGGCCGTTTTATAGCTCGAGCTCGGTGTACGGTGGGCGAAGTCCACCAGCGCCGCTCGTCGCCCGATCGCCGGTGTTCGGAGGCGAATCCGCGAGCAGTGCCAACAGCACGCTGGCCCGCGAGGTGAGTGCACGCTGCACCGGCAGCTAGCACGCCGCGCACTACCGCGGGTACGGCCTAGATGCCCGACGCGCTAGACGTCACCGATGGAGAAAGCGCGGGAAAGCACGCGGGAGAGAGGAAGAAGAGAGAGCCAGAGGAAGAAGAACAGGCTAACAATGGGCTCCAGGTCCACCTGTCAGCTAGAGAGAGCACTGTGCTCTCAGGTACAACCAGCGTATTTTAAATTTAGGATTTATTCTAAATTTACTGTATCCAACGTAGAAATCTGTCGTTTTCCCCCTACCCATAGATTTTTCCACGCAGCGCCAGTGTTCCACACTGTGGTTTTACACCACTTATTGCCCTCTCACTGTAGCCACATTTTATTGCATATATTTTCTTAAAACAGCTTTTAACAAATCTTGAGAACGAGATTTTTCTTAAGGGGGGTAGTGTTGTGACACCCCAAAAAATTTGGCCTTGTTTTATTAATTAAAATGTTGCCAGGAGATTTTAAACTTTCACTTTCTGGATCTTTCTTTTGATTTCAGAACCTTTCTTGGTTATTATGGAGTTTTACCCCAAGTGAAAACTTTCCAAATATATTGGGACTTGTTTACCCTCTTAAGAAAACTTTTTTATCTATGGGGTTAATTATATAATTGTTTTTTCCTGATCTTCATTTCTTTAAAAATGGTTTCCCATGGTTTTAGGGCCCCATTTGTACTACAACCCTTTTATAAATTCATCTAAAATTCCAACCAAAATTTGGAGATGCCATGTGATGTTTTTAAATCACTTTTATGCAAAAAATATATTTCATTCTTTGGATATTTTGAGCTCTACACCAAGTTTTCAAATCTGGTCCAAAGAGCAATTTTGCACTACAACCCCTTTAAATATTTCTTTCTAGCTTCCACCAAAATTTTGGGATACTCATAGGAGTATGTTATGCAACTTTATGCAAAAACCCATTGATGTTCTTTGAAAAATTTGAGTGAATCAACCTCTTTTTCATTCAGCCCAGTTGGGAGTTTTCTACTGAAACCCTAATTTATCTTGCTCTAGTAACCATGAGCTTTTTCCTACTTATAGCCCATCCTACAAAACCCTTAAGTCCAGGAGAGTGGAACCATTGGATGATTTTAAGTGCATGCAATGAGGCATTGTTCTTTTTGTCCAAAACTGAAGTTTTGCAAAGCTTGCACTAACAAGTTTCTGGCTTTGTCCAAATGACCTAGCCATCCTCTCCTTCATCTAAAGAGACACTGGTCTGGAGCTGTTGCCCCCCCCCCAAGTGTTGCCTAGATGCACTTAGCATTCTGTCGAACACCTTGGGTGTATAAGCAGATTTGGCATGATTATTAGTTTGCTTTGTGAACTTGATCCCCTGACCTAACCAGCTTGTCCACTAAACTCCTAGATGGCCCTAGCCTAGACCTGCTAAACCTTAGGTGATTTGGAGCCCTCTGGCATGCTGTGGCATTCTGCGAAACACGCAGCGTGCGTGCTCTGGGCGCGCCCAGAGCGCACGTTTTGCATGTGCGCGCACCGAGTCGCCGCGTCCCACTGCCGTCGCCTCGCGCTCGTTCTGGCCCTTCCCCGCTCGCAACCAACACTCCCGCCCCTTCCCTCGCAGCAGAGCCGCCCCTGGAGCTCTACAGCGCCGCCGTCAGGTCGGCCGTGGCAACTAGCGGCCGGCCACAGCTGGCCCCCGCCATGGCAGCACCGCCCGAGCCTCTCCAGCGCGCCAGCTGCCCCTGGGACAGCTCGATCTCATCCGCAAACGCGTCCACTAGCGCTCGTCGCCGCCATGTCGCCCTGCCCCTATAGAATGACGATCGCCAACGAGCTTATCCACGACCGCCGCAGAACCGACCTTGGCCGCCTATAAAAGGGAACCCCGAGCTCGACTAAGCATTCAGGCGACCTCAAGCCACCCCTCTAGAGTTACCACGGCCAGCAATCGACGGAGGGAAGCTTTCTTCCCCGTCTCCGACCAGTGCGGCCTCCGCCTCGTTCCGGTGTCGTGCGTCACAACCCGAGCCTCCCCCGCCCATCCAGCGACACCACTCGACTCCCCTCAACCTAGTGGAGCTACCCAGCCTCTCATATGTGATCGGGAACCACTGCAGCCCAGAACCCCAAAACCCACCCGAAGCCTCCTCCGCCGCGGAGCTCGCCGCCGGTGACTCCCTCCACCCCCGCCGACCCAACGACCACCAGGAGGACCGCCCCGGTCTTGCGGATCCATCCCGACCCTCTGGAGCCACGGGGAGCCGCCGGTCGCCAGCGTTGATCACCGGAGTCCCGCCCCCGTTCGGGCAGAGGAAGAGGAGGGAGAGAGGACTGGTCAAACCTGACCAGTGGGCCCCGTGGACCCACTGTCAGTGACCCACGCGCCCGTCCACGCTGGATAAGTGAAGGCATAAAACCCCCAAGTGCGTATCCCCTGCTTCGAAAGCGTATTCTTATCTGAAACGTTTTCTTTTCTGTTTTATTTTAAAAACAGAGTTTGACTGAAACTTTGACTGGCTATAACTTTTTAAATATAAATCGAAATGACTTGATTCTTTTTCTGTTGTTTCTCAAATATTGTCTAGTTTATTTTCATATTTATTTCAAAATTTTCCAAACAACCTTTTTGTACTGTTTTTAAAGTATGTGTTAATTCAAATTTATTTAAAATAGGATTTGTCGGAGAGAGGAGAAAACTTTCAAAAGTTTTGGATAGCACCTCACCTCTCCACACCTTGAAGGCAAGCATTCTGAGCCCTGGCATAATGTTTTGTGGGTTGTTTGATACGGTTATAACACCACCTCGACATGAAGCGTTGTTTATTTTTATGTGACGATATGATCATACACCTTGAGTGCATAAATGAAATTTTTTGCTATTATAAATGGATAAGATTGTGATAGCAATCACCCTCATATGCCTCTCATGCCTACCCGGAAGGACCCGGGAAAGTCTCTGTCTTGTGTAGACACGAGCTTGTCCCTCGTCGAGACGGTTATGACCATTAGGGCAGGGGGAGGTATGATGAGTGGTGGTTGTGTCTGATGGCTGTGAAATATAATTCTTGAGCTAACCATGCAGGAAATACTTAAGCCACCTGAGTCGGCCGTAGATCGAGTCTTGTGCGAGTAACCCCCATACTTGTTTCGTGCTGCCACTTGTCCCTGCCGTAGGTAGGGTATAGTTCAGTAAGTTGTCAACCCCTGTCCTAGCACACACCGTACAGAGAGGCCATGGTGGAAGATACCGGTTGTAGCCGATAGGCATGCCACCTGGTCCGGGGGCATGGGTGTTCCGGTTGGGACCGAGAGGGGAGGCCACCCCTTAGAGCGCGCGATAAAAATTTGATCCCATGCTACGCGAGGTTGTAGCCTCCCCACTTAGAGTTTTGCTTAACATGTGTCTGGGTGATTCCAGACACGAGTAAAGTTAAGCTAGTGTGTGCAAGTCAGGCGTGTTTTCGACTAAAAGACTGTAGACGGGATTAGTTCCGATGGACTAAAGAAATTCGTTACTCGTGGGTAAAGAGTACACCCTCTGCAGAGATATTGAACCTATTCGAATAGCCATGTCCATGGTTAAGGACTACAGTCTGGGATGGGTCAAGTGTCGGTCTTAGTGTCGGTCTTCGGAGGAGAAACTAGTAAACCAGAACATGGATCATAACTTGTGACGTATGATGATTATGATTATTATTATTATGGACTAATCATTTGTGTTATTTGGATTATTGAGTATCCCTGGGACGGTTCTACCTCCTGGATATTCACCATGATTATTCTTATATAAGCCCTTTATGTGGTGTCGCCCAAACGCCCGACTGTGGCATGCGTGTTATTTCATTTACTTATAAGCCCTTTATGTGGTGTCGCCCAGACGCCCGACTGTGGCATGCGTGTTATTTCATTTACTTATAAGCCCTTTATGTGGTGTCGCCCAGACGCCCGACTGTGGCATGCGTGTTATTTCATTTACTTATAAGCCCTTTATGTGGTGTCGCACAGACGCCCGACTGAGGCACGCTTCATACTATTATCCTTTTGAGGCGTCGCTTCAGACACCCGATCGGTGCTTTTCATTTCTACTCCCTGATTGTTTACTCATGTTTTAGTTGAATGATCTGCTTGCGTGCATCATGAACCTTATTTCATAACTGATGAAGTGATCATGAATATTTCAAAACATGATTATCAATGGCTATATTATACATGTGTTCTTAATGTTTGCGAGTACGTTCAAAGTACTCACTGGCTTGTCCCTGGCTATTGTCTTGGCCAGATTTCTTGTGTGGAAAGGAGCGTTGTGATGACAGCCCCGGAACCTATGTAATGGTGATAGCAGCCTCACGAAGATAGGAGTTATCCTGATCAACTGTTCCTGTGGGAAATGGAGTCCCATAGACGCTGATGATCCGCAAACCGCTTCCGCCATCAACCCCTAGAAACGAATTGTTGTACCCATAGGCCAGAATGGTCTTGTACTTCATATTTTGTATTTTGCTTGGAGTTTCTGTAACAAGTTGGTGTCTCATCAGCTAACTGTAATCCTGCGGCTGGTGAGCGCAAGGGCCTCTTTTGGGAAATTAATATCCCGAAAATCCGGTCCTGACAACAATAGCATCAAGCAAGAGCCCGGGGGCTGGCCCCAGGCCCCTCTCTTCGACATAGCCAGCAGAAGCGAAAGATAAGAGAAGGAGGAATGCAAAGATAGGTGACTCCACCCTCCTCCGCCCTTCCTTTTATAGGCAGGGCGAGGAGGAGGGCTGCTCCACCAACAAGCGGCCATCGTCCTCCTCCGCTAATTCAAGACGATCGGGCCTTCACCATGATGCCCTCCAGTGCCACACGCCTCTGTTACCTACCCCACGCGATGCATGCAGCATACGTGGCCAAGGATAAGGGCGTGCTGTGGGAAGAGTAAATTGGCAGTTTCTACCCCGTGCGTTAAAGTCATTCACGGGCCATCACTGGAGCGGCCCCACCACTATTGGCTTTACACCACGCGCGGGGAAACCAGAAACTGACCCGGAATCAAGGTTGATGAAGAAGCAATGAAGACCTCAAGGGGTCGATCCCTTCAGCAACCCTGCCTGCGCATTTATTAGGACCTACCCAACGATGCTCAGCAGCGTGTTCGGGGCAGGCCCAGGGGCTTCTGTCAGTGCAACAAACCCTGGGTCTGTTGCCCAGACTGTGCACGGGCACAAGAGCAAGGTTGATGCGCCTACCCAAGCCAGGATACAAGAATCAAGAGATTTAAAGAACCAGCATGCAGCTCGGAGAGACTAAGGCCAAGCCAGAGAAGCAAGATGTCGCCAAGAGAAGGAAAAGAGGGAATAGTGTGCATTTTTCGTTGGGGACTCCCTGGAATAAAACATCGCGTCTTCCTTCGATTCCTTATGCGGGATATCCAATCAATTAGAATTCAGGTTAAAGAGGGTCTCTATCCTCGTCATATTCTTTATATGGAAATCTGGGGCCAGGGGATCATTCCCTTGACTCGTACTGATGATAATTTTTTTACTCCACGAGAAATTGAACAAAAAGCTGCCGAATTGGCCTATTTCTTGCGCGTACCAATTGAAGTATTTTGAGGTATCTTTTTTGAACTGAGTTGAATGAAGAAAAGAAGAATTGGAAGAAGAAAAGTTTTCTCAACACGGGGAGGAAGGCCCTCCCTTGCCGGATAGGTGAGCCTGGCAAGGGACAAGGTCACCCCCAGAAGAAGACGCCAGAGGCGCCCCTGCAGGGTCTGCCGGGGGCTCGCGGAGGCAAAACTGCCTCACTAACCACTCCAGCACGACCCACGTCCTCAATCAATGCGGTGTCAAGCCGCAAGATGATTAAGTGGCAGCCATTCACCACATGGCAGCCATTTCCTACAGAAGAAACCCACAGAGGACACCCGTCCTACGACGTGTCAAGAGAATAGGCGCGGAGTTGGCAAGATACCCCGGCAAGCCTTGCCGAGCGACCAGTGATGTGACACTAAGCGGTGCATTTAATGCGACCTGTCAGCCTGCAGAGTTAGGTATGATAGCACTGTTTGCTATAATATCAATGCATAATGACTACTTTGCCACTGTGGTAACCCCTTGATCTATAAAAGTAGGCCCATGGCAACCGTAGAAAGGGTTGGAAAGTGATGAACCCACACCCCCATACGTGCGTAGTCGCTACTGCCCTAAGGCACCCCCTGGCAGGCAAGTGTACTATGTTTCACCACCTTCATTCCACCATCAATCCACCAAAGCAGGAGTAGGGTTTTACGCCTCGCGGCGGCCCAGACCTGGGTAAATTGCTTGTGTGGTCTCTGTCGGGCTGCCGCGCGCTGGTCTGCTCTTTGTGCAACGCGACATCCCCCTGCCGAACTAGCAAGGGGCCTCCTGGTCCCATAGGTGGCCGCGGATGTCCCGCGACAACCTTGTAGGCTTGACAAAAAATGAGTTATATGCAAGTACATGTGAACCTGTTATAGTTCCTATCACACGATACATGCCCCAGGATAAGTTATGATCGCCGAAATATTGCACCCAACAGTATCTATGGTCAAACGAAGAAGCAATATGACCAAGCTCTTTCAGCAAAGGATCCAGAAAAAGGGAGCAATAATGAAGAAGCAAGACCAGCAATGCAGGTATGAAAATTGTTGCATGACCCACATGGTGCAGATATCCCGGACAGTCTAAGTCAGTATTGATCACCATAAATATTCACAAAAGGGGTCTACGCAATTTTGGTAAGGACCCCATATCCAGACAACCCGTTCAGTTAACAATATATGCTCAAATTTGTCAGTACCAAATATCTGAGTCTGTCAAGTCAGACCAAAGGTCAATTCAACAGATGACCTCAGTGACCTTGGTAAAGCATCACACAGCCTACTATCTCCATGGACATACCAAAAAAATGAATAATCAAAAGAGTGAAT
This sequence comes from Triticum urartu, assembly GCF_003073215.2. Taxonomy (NCBI): domain Eukaryota; kingdom Viridiplantae; phylum Streptophyta; class Magnoliopsida; order Poales; family Poaceae; genus Triticum; species Triticum urartu. Next base: position 75,576,518 of record NC_053027.1, on the reverse strand, counting down.
AATATTCTCGAAGCATGTGCCCTCACTTATGTGAAGCGTCAAAGGGCAGCTGATCATGAACAAAATTCTTCTGTCAGAACCACCGTCAGTCAAGACTGTGGATACTATCATACAAGGCCGTACCCCTTTATGCTGGCCACGATAGGAGACAGTCAAATATTTGGTACGAATCCGATACTCAAGACAGTGGAGTCAGTCAAGATGATTTAAAAACTCATGCGAGAAGTCAGAATCCGTCAGGAGAATTGTTATGAAACACCTCATTGCTTTGAACCTGGAGGACCTAGAGTTAGTTGAGAAATCCAATGCAAGGAGTAAAAAGATTGGGTGTCCACCAGGAAAATCTATTCACAACTTCAAGGAAGGTTGTCAGTGCTGGATAACACATCCATCAAAAAATCATTCTCGGACTGGTGAGACAGGCATATATTTCAGTCATGATAATCTATTACACTCAGCTAAGTCAGCATATATGAAAATAATTGGAGCTAGTATAAGCATGAACATGTAAGGTAAGTTCTGTCAGGATGTGGATACAGGGAAGCAAACCACCCCAGAGCCGGGCAGTCTCGTCATATGAAATTCAGTGGGGAACAATCAATAAAGGAAAAAGGATACCCAAGTTGGAAACAGTTTCCTTAAGTCAGTATATTCATAATTTTTCCCTAAGCAAGCAAATCTCGAGGACGAGATTTCTTTAAGGGGGGGGGAAGTTTGTCACACCCTGATTTTTGGCCCTTTTTTTTTATTTTCTGAGGTTTTTGCTTGAGATTTCTTTTTCCATGGCTATGTGGTCTAGAAACTGGAGAAGATGACCTCTTCTTCCTTTCCAGAGTGGCTTGTCATCCTCATGTCCTTCCCAAGACCTTGCCATATTCATCTTGGACCAACCCCAATATTCTTTTCCTTGGGATTATTCCCTTTTCTTTTAAAGGAATAATCCTTTTTGCCCTAGGTTGTGAAGCAACCTATATTTCCTTCACTCCTAAAATTCCCAAATAATTCTCATAATTTTTTTGGGTCATATCTTGCTCAAATATGTCAAGATCCTTCATTGACATGATCCAAGATCATGCTCAATTAATTCCTTTCCTATTCTGTCCTAAATGGCAGTTTGTGAAGCAAGTACTATTTACCTTTTCCCAATTGACCCCAAACTTTTTGGACACCTTTTCATGTCCATATCATTGCCTCATGCCAAAATTCAACTCCATTTGCATAGTAAATATTCCTGAGAAATTTTTCAAAGTTCTTGTCTGAGGGAATTCATTGTGAAGGTAGTACTAGCTAGGTTAATCCAATTGAGTTGAAATTTTGCATGGTCCTTCATATCATCAACTAATGACTCTCCTCAAAATTGGACCTCATTTTATTCATCTATGTGAACCCTGGATCAAGTCTTGGTTTTTGTCCAAACTTTCAGTTTGTGAAGCAAGTATATTTTATCTTGCTCCATTATGGCTGAAAATTTCAAGGACCTTCTCCTACCCATATAACCTATCTCCACAAGATTCGGGCCCATTTCATCTAGCCATTTTCCCTCAGGATTTTCCTAAGATTCTGTCCAGAGAGATGCATTATGAAGGAAGTACCATTTTGGCTTCGCCAAATGGCATGAAATTTTTATGCCGTCCTCATATGGTCAAATCATCCTGCCATGTTCATTTACAGCTCAAGTGGCTTCTCCATGTGAGTGCCCCTTCATGATCTTGATTCTGGACCAGATTAAGCAGTTGTTAAGCAACTATATTAAAACTTGGTCCAAATCCAACCAAAATTCACAGGACTATAAATCTTCCTATCCTAAACATCACAGACATAATCTTTGGCCCCTAGTTTCTCCCTATTGATCACAGTATCATGATCAAGTTTGCTAAAACAAACTTCAGAGATCATTTCCCATCTAACCACAGTGTTTTAACCGAGATATCACCTCAGTTGTAACCTACCCTCGAGGGACTTCACCCTAGACACATTTTGGCCGACCCCCGTGCACCGTGTGCACCAATGCACGCGGTGATCATGGGATTTGCCATGCCATCCGCGCGCTCTGCTGCCGTTGGCCGCGTCTAGGACGTCTTCTAGCTCCGACCCCTCCTCCTCTCGTCGTCTTCGCGCGCGTGAGCATGTCCAAAAGCTCCCCCGTGCCGCCTCCGTCCCCTCTCCCCCTCTCCCCCTCTGTTCGCTTCCTCGTCGGAGCTCGTCGCCGCGCGCCCACGGATGCACTGTAGATGGCCGTCGTCTTCCTCCCTGTGCCCCCCTTGGCTTGCGCTGCTCCATAACCGCTGCATTGCTTCCTCGTCGCGTTCCCGCACCCTCCCGAGCCCGCTACCCTTCGCCAGGACCTTGGCCGAACGTGCACGGCGACGGCCGGCTCAGCATCATCGTCCCCGCCTATTTAAGCCCACCCCGAGGTGCCCCGACCTCACCAGCCTCCTCCCCACACTCCCCTATGCCTCCCAGACCCATCTAACCATCTCCAAGATCTCTCCTCGGCGCCCATTGCCGCCATGGCCGCCGCCTCCCTCGGCCTAAATTGGGGCAGCTCTGACCTCCCCCTCCCTCTTTTCTTCGCCATTGGAACCCACCAGCCCCGTCGAAGCCCTCCCGAGCCCTTACTCCATCTCCTCGCCGCCGGAGCACCCTGCCTCTCATCACCCGTAGCCGCCGTCCGCTGTGGTCGCGACCCTGCTTGTCTCAGTGATCTCCGGCGAGCGTGCTACCTCCCGTCGGATGCGCAACTCCGCGCTGGTCAGTTCGGTGGTCGGAGCTCCGCCTGGGGCCGCCCGAGTCGCCGGGGCGGCCGCCGGTGTCGAACCCCTCCTCTGCCTCCATCGGGCGTTGCAGGAGGTAGAAGAAGAAGAGGGCCAGGTGGGCCCCACCTCCCGCAGGACCCCACCTGGTAGCCACACGTGTTGACCGTACTGGCTGCTGGCTGGATTAAGTGGAGGCGCAAACTGCTGAGTAAGTTTTCGCTTTAAGAAAGCGTATCCGCCCTCTCCTTCATCGAAGTACATTTTCCTTTTCCGGAAGTGTATTTCCTCTCTGTTTCAGCCAGGAAAGCGTTTTCCCTGAAGCGAAGGCGTATTCCTTAAAGTATGCTTTCTGTTTTTCTGTCCAATCCTAGTTTGTAAAGATTTTTCTTACAGATAGGTCCCTGGCAGAAAACCCCTCCTAACTTTTTTCTCATAACTCCAATCGAGGTGAATCCAACACCCACATCTTCATCTCATCGAGTCCGTTCTGTTCTTATCATTTTCATGATGTGTTCACATTCTGAAAATGACATTTATACCCTTGCCCCTAATCAACCCCCTTTGAGGGAGAACCCTTTCGGGTGATTCTTTCCGCGAGCTTTCCGCACTTCTCCCGGTCCATTCTTCATCCCCGGGAAATCCACGACAACCACTTGCATGATAGCCATGCAGTAGCCATGGTTTTCTACATGAACCTTTAATAACAGTCTATTTGTCTGGCAGCAACTGTTATCGCTTTTTCGGTTATGCTTATGGATCTGTGTTTATCTTCATGCTATGTTCATATGCACTTGGTTATCATTGAATTCTTGCTAGTATTACTTTGCATGACATGCTTGGTAGTAGTACACGTTGGTGTTGGTTATTACTTTGCATGGCATGCTTGGTAGTAGTACATGTTGGTGTTGGTTATGTTCTTCGGTGCATGACTATGGTTTGTTACCGAGTATCGTTGTTATGCATGTTCCTTTGCATCTAGTTGGTTAAATGCTTGTATGATAGTATTATTGTTATGTTATTGCATGGTATTTATTGTTGATGCTAGTGATCATGATATTCTATGAGTAGTGTTATACTTGTGATATTCATGCTCGTCAGTAAGCCATGCTCATTGGATATATGCTTCATTGTGGTTATGCTCGATGATTATGTTACACCTCCATGCTTATGTTGATATCATGCTCATGCATTATAGTTGCATCATATTTTATTATGGCTCAGCTTATTGCATTCAAGTTTAAACCAGATAAAAATGAACTTGAACAACTGTTGGCTGAGTCATGGTGCCACCAAATCGAGTTGACCAGTGTAGACACACTTGCCTTATGGGGGTCCTAACTGGGTCTATTGTCATGCACTACTGTAGGATGCTGCTAACACGACACTACGATCAGAGACCCTTCGATGAAACTGTGTTCGATGCCATAATTGCAATCGGTGGTGTAAAAACCCGTCAAAAAAGGTGCAAAACATTTGCAATGGAGGATGCATCAAACACGGTTCAGATTTTAGTTGGGTGTGCGATGCAGGGCATGCGGTTCAGCTCAATTAACTATTTGCAATAAGGAGGAACAAAAGAAACTGGCAGCCAAATAAAGGTGTGTGCGATATACAGCATACGGTTCGATCGGATGAATTGTTTGTGATTAGGCAACACAAAATAAATGGGTAGCCAGACGAAGGTGTGTGCGATATATGGCATGCGGTTCACTCGGATGAACGGTTTGCGTAGAGGCAAGAGAACAGAAACGGTTCAATATAACAAGATGTTTGTGATACGCGGCAAACAGGTCTGTAATCAGAAATGTGTGCGAATACCGGTAATAACAGAAACGGTTCCCTAGTGTGGTCCGTGTTCATCTGATCATCATCTCCTTCTTGTGCTAGCTCGATGTTCCTTCTATGCTAAGTTTCCATTAATTGATGGTGTTTTATGAACACACCATCGTTCCCCACCATTTCCTCACATGTTTCCCGCCACTCAGTGATATTGCGCATGGGCGGCGCGCGACGCACGGAGGCGACAAGCGTAGCCTTTAGCACATCCACCTTTTCCAAGCATGCCAACCCACCAAAGCGCCGCCTCTGCCATCAACCTCGTCGACGAGGAAAATTGTAGCGACCCGACCTTAGACGGTCAAGTCTCTGTGCTTAAGTGTCATCCCTTGATCGGTATGCTGACACACACAGTACTCCAGGATTTATAACAGAGGTAAATCACATGTATAAAGTAACGTAAATACTATTACCTCAATCCAAATAGCGGAAGTAACAACAAGGTTGTGGATTCCCATCAACACCAACGGCAAAGTTGAGTGTAGAAATCGTAACCCTAACGTATCACTTACTCGTCATAAGATTCCTGCAACATGAGACGTTGCAGCCACAAAGGGTTAGTACATTGAATGTACTGGCAAATTCACACTAGAGGATAATGATGAATAATAGCTATCACCACATGCATATATGGCTGGTGGAAAAGCTCTATGGTTATAATGTTTTTGCGAAAAGCCAATTTTTCCCTAATGCAAAGGAATATATTTTATTTAAATACAAAATTGGTTGAAAATATTGAGAAGGTTCCTCCAACTCAATCCCAAAATAATAATCATTAACCCAATCAAGTTGATTAAATAGAGTGTTGAGATCAACATGAATATCCAAAGACCAAAGACTCAAAATTGTCCATAACCGGGGACACGACTAACCATTATTAGTTTATACACTCTGCAGAGGTTTGCGCACTTTTCCCCACAAGACTCGATCGCCTCCGTTGAATTTCTCGCACTACATGATGTTTGAGAAACGGATGACCGAGACACAGTCTTTCAGAAACATTAACTCTTTACTCCAGGAAGACCATACCAAACCTACAACCCTCTACCTGCTGATCCACCTCTTCAAGAGCTTCACGTAACTTACTCAACTATGCTAGAGCCCATAATAGCTTGTGGCTGCACACGGAAGTTTTTAGAATGAATAATCTTATGATCCCTTTGAGCCTGGGTGGCGGTCCATAGGAAAATCACACGGGTACTCCGGGATTTCCAAAAATACAGGCAACACTGGGTACTCCAGGTGCCTCAATCCACCAAGATGTGTATTTAAGTTGCCACCTTAAGTTGAACCATTAATTAACAATCTCACATCTGTCATGGATTTCACTCACCCAAACCACGTCTACGAGCATAGCATAGCAAATTAAGCAACGCGTAGAAGTAACTCCCAAGGGTTTGAATGTAACAGGGTAATAGGTTCTACCTCATCAACTACTTCCCAACCCACATGTTAATGACATCCTAATCATGCAATGTTTGAGGATTGGAACTAATGCATAAAAACTGGGTGATAAAAGGGATATGATCAAACTGTGAACTTGCCTGCAATGTTGATGAAGATGATTCGCACTCATAACTCTTGATAGATCTACTCGTCACACTCTGGTCAATCTATCGTAAGCAAGCAATAGTAACCACACATAAGCAATCACTCAAAAGATCGAAAAGAACAAAGAAAACAATTCGGAAAATATCAAAACCAAACAAATAACTCTTGCAACATAAAACAATTTCTAACAGTACCAAAATTAGGTGAATTTGGCCTTATCAGAATGTTTAGGTCAAGAGCTTCGATTTGCAAAAAGAATCAACTAAATCGGAGTTACGAAACTCAAGTTATGATCAAACGAAGTTCAAATTCAAATCTGATCTAATTCAAATTTTAAACTTCCAAAAACATGTTTGAGTTGGATTACTGAATAGAGGAGATCGTAACGAAAAAGTGGGCGTTGGTTTCATCTAATTTGGATAAACGAGTAAAAAGTGATGCCTATTTGAAAAATCAAGGCCAAGCTGTTTTATGGAAGAAAAATAGTTACGGCTAAAGTCTAATGTATAAATACGTAGACTAATTGGTAATCTAATTATTCTATCATATTAGTCTATAAAATAATAAACTACGGAAGTATAACAAAACAAAGAAAGATACCTTTATAAGGTAGAGAAAAGACAACTTTGGAAAGAAGAGACAATTTCCAGAAGTCGCGCCGGAGAGGAAAAAAATATTTTTCTTTAAAGAATCTAGTCAAACCAAAATATTGATTTAACCCGAATCGGATGATTTTTGGAGGCTGTATGGGTCTATATTTATTGATGGAAAAGAGGCTTAGGAATCAAAGGTTAGGCAATGTCGGACTAAATTTATACATACGCAGATGAAATTTGAAAAAGATCGCATGGGCTAAAAGTTCGGCCCGACCGCGCGCGTACACTGGCATGGCAGTTTTTTTTTTCAAAGGAAGAAAGAAAGAAAATCTGGAAAGAAAAGGTTGGTTGGGCCTGGCCCACTTAGGAAAAAAAATGAGGCGCCTACTACCACTATGCTACGCGTGTAGCCGATAAATAAATATGGACCGCACGTACAGTTTTTTTAAAATATAAACCGAGGGAAACCGAATAAAGTAAAATTTTATATAGTCATATTATATATCAAAATTTTCAGAAAAATATTTTCTACAACATGAACATTTTTCTAACGTCAAATAAAATGCAAAAAAATTTGAATAAATTAAACAGTGCTACTGGTGCAATAAAAACTCACTAAAATCATTTTAGAAACACCAAAATGATTTCAAATTAATTTTTCTCCAATTTTGTATTGTAGGGAAACATGTTACCCTATTTTCTGTATATTTTATTTTTGGAGAAAAATAATTTGAATAAAACCCAAATAACTCCAAATTGAAAATAATTTCAAAAGGATTTTAAATTTTGATCCTTTTAAACTCCCAACTCATATTTCATATAATTTGAAGAAGTCATTTTATCTTCTCTCATGAAAATCATTGAGTTGCTTGAAGTTTCTGAATTAAAAATATTTCCAAATGAAATTCAAATCTTTTCAAAACCCTTTTCATTTATTTAAATGGAAGAAGTCATGTCATCTTCTCTCGAGGTTTTGTATTTGAAAAGAATTTGAATTCATGGAGATCATAAATACAAAAATGGAAGTTTGGGAAAGTCCTTTTATTCCCTCTCATTTAACTTTCAAAAAGTTCGAATTCACTCACTTTCAGTCAATCAATCAAACAATCAATCAAATGTATCTATTTAATATAACATTTCAAAATTTAGAATTTTGGGATGTTACAAACCTACCACCCTTAAAATGAATCTCGTCCTCGAGATTCGGAGAGGCTAGAAAGAAATAGGTTAGGTTTGGGGGTCTTCTCAAAATCCATCGGGGGTCTGGGGTGCTACCACCCTTAGAAGCATGGTTACGGTTCCATCAAAACTCATATACTCCATCCTTATTCTTGACAGGGCCGGTCTTCTCAGATCGTAAGGATAATTCCTTCTCTGGCTCTTTCGGCAGCGGCATAACCTTTTCCTCAATTCTTCTGTACTTTCATCCCGGTAAGGTTATTCTGAGACTGGGTCTTCTTAGCTGACGGGTCTGGCGCCAATACTAATCAACTATCGATATCTCATGGTGGTCAACAATTTATGGTTTCTTCTGCAGGAAATGGGTCTGGGTTGATCCTCACCGTATAACCTACGGTTGGCAAAAAGCTGCCGTGTACAAGGGAAAAATTCTTCTACCATTATAAGGTTTAACAAGGTTTAATATCGTCGTCTCTCTACTATAGGCAAGTCACTCAGATTTACCATCCCATATAGCAAGGCGAACAATAAGAGTAAGTCGGTATGGTGATCAATCCATCCCGCACCCAAATCATTACCATGTATACAGTTTAGCGAATCTCGCATACTAACACTTGGTCATCCTCACAAGCATTGCAGAATTTCTCTTGTCGACGAACAAAGTTCGGATATATCCATAGATTCTGCCAGCCAGACAAACATATATCGTTCCTTCACAACTCTCAGGTTTTGCGTTACTCCTATAAAATTGTCTGTCGTTAAACGTCGTATCTTCCTCCAGGGTTTTTCCTTCAGCAAGAATGTGCTTGCTTCTTGGCAGGTCCAGAGGCCTGTGGGTTATGGCCCATCTCATCACTTGTAGTCCTTGAACTTATCATCGGGCAACTGATCATTATTCCAACTTCCAACTTCCTAGTATTCTTAAATCCATCCATTTGTACTGTCTTCCTTCCTTCTATTGACACCAAACTAGGACATGATTACTCAGACTCATCATGGAGTTTCCATTGATCCATATTTCCGACATCATACCTCCTTTATATCCAATAGTAATTTATCTCTTCATCCTCGTGGGATATCCCTCATACCGAGATAAAAACTTATACTTATGAAGTCCATATTCCACTTCGTGGAACATCATTATCCTTTCCAGGGTCAAGCGTCCTTACAGGGGAATATTGGCCATCTCTGCATGGCACTTCTTCAACTGGGAAACGTGAAACACATCATGAACTCCTGATAGTCCTTCGGGTGACTCCAACTTGTTGGCCACTTCTCCCATACGCTCCCAAACTCGGTATGGTCCTACAAATCTCGGGGATAACTTTCCCTTAACTCCAAATCGTTTAACTCCTCGCAGAGGGGACGAAGACAAGTTCTGTCTCCAATCTCATAGACTACCTCCTTGAGTTTTTGAGTCTGCATAACTTTTCTGCTTGGACTAGGCCGGCTACCTTCAGTCTATCTCGAATCAACTTAACATTCTCTTCTGACTCCTTGATCACATTTGGTCCAAACAACTGACGGTCTCCAACTTCATCCCACATACTCTTGGGGTATCACACATATCGAGAAAAACTCGTATTCATTTTGCCCGAAATCCACTCAGTGGAGTATCCTTATCTTTTCCAGGGGTCAAGGGTTCTTACAGGGTACTACCACCCTTAAAATGCACAAATCTTCCGTAGACCATATTTCTCATATCCTCAGAAATGGTCAAAATCCTTCTTCATAGAGTAACAACTCATAAAATCCATATCAGTTCCAACGATGCTTACTTTATTCATTCTCAAATGATTACAATCTCTCGCTTTTCCATTACATGTCTCAACTCAACACCTCATTATAAAAGAAAATGCTCTCACTTCTACTACTCCATTTCTTTTGTTGCAAAACTCACTATCTAGCACAAGTCTCCTTCTCCTTGGGGCATCCTCTGGTAAAGTGCCCTGCTCTATTACAACAAAAACATATTACTTCTGACAAGTCTCGAGGTTTCCTTTTTGGGCAACTGCTGAGGTGGTGCCCTGACTCCTTGCACCTGTAACAGGTAATATGACTCAGGTCCTTCCTGGAATCCAATCTACTTCTCTTCCTGGACCTTTCCATGCCAATCATGGCTTCTATTTCTTGTGGGTCATACTCTACTTCCTCCGTCGGGAACTCTACTAGATCCCCATTCATACAATTCTAGGAGATGTGTCCTTCTTCTCCACATGAATAGCAAGACTTAGTGCAGGGTTTACTCGGGTCCTCTTTAGGAGTGTCCTCCACATCTTCCTTCATCACTGGTTCTTCTAAAATTTCCATAAGGGCTCCTTTCTTTACTTCTTTCTTCTGCTGTACGGTTCTTCGTACCATGGAGTAAATGTGACACTGAGTAGGATAGTGGGTAGTCCCTTCACACGAGAAACAAGTAATCTGCCTAGTTGGGCATTCTTCATCTGGGTGACTTCCTTCACAATTAGGGCATTAATCCTTGTGTTCTTTATGGGTGTGTCCTATTTCTCCACAAATCTTGCATGCACAAGGTTTCTTCATATCCTTTCCATAAGGCTTCAACTTCTGGGACACAAGATGAGATCTTTGTAGAGTCAACTTAAATTCTTTCCAAGTGGTTACTCCTTGCCATCCATTGATGGTTTGGTACATCCTCCACCAAGTAGCAGCACCTCTTTCAAAGCACTGAAGAGCATGCTGGGTCATATCCTTTCTGACTATAGGGTTATTCTTCATGTGATCCTCCATGTTCTGAATCCATCGGTCCGTCTCCAATTGACTTATTGGTCTAGGGAAACATGAGTTCATCTCCATTCATCCTCTATTGGGTCCAAGGGTTTTGGGGCGAGATGAAAGAGAGGGAGAGGGATGCACAATACAAACAATGGTTTTGAAAAGACAGATTTTATCTGTGGCTGTCGGAAAAACATCAAACAAATGACAGCTCACAAACGTCGCATGTAACGTAGGTATAACAGGGGTTTGGTCTTCTAAAGGTCAATAAATCTTCAAAATTGCCAAACTCTTCAAGTCTTGTTCATGTCTTCGATGGCTTCTTCCGATCGTGCTTGTCCTTCTCAAGTTCTTTTGCCAAATCATCTCTGTTGACGCGAAGTCTCTCATGACATCCTTTAATATTAAAGGAGTTGCATTCCAAACTTCTGGGTTTCAACATCCTTGGCATGAACCACGGTCCTACTGTCCTTCAGTTCCTGACGAATCTCCTGTATCTCAAAGTTTTGCTCCTCCAGCTTGGCTACTTTCAGCTTCTGGATCCTGAGTTCTCCATGAAATGCTCCTTGTCAAAATACGGCTTCCTGAAGGTCCATCTTAAACTTCTTGATGTAACACTCCAGATCCTGGTGATACACCAGCTAAGGTTAAACTTCATCTTGCTGATAGGTGCTCCATCAGCCTTCTACCATCCAATCCTTCCATGCATATGCATGTTTAACTCCTCACGATGACAATGGCATAAGCGGGTGATAACACCATGATTAACTGTGTCTATGCCCATGTTACTGCCATGAGCTTTCATTCCATAATTGATGTCTTTAGGGTTTTTTTCTGGACAAAACTTTGAGTTCTCATGCTCCATGTTCCGGTCTTTCTCTGATACACCTTAATCTCGGGTATTGACAGCTTCCTTAGTCTGCCAAGTTCCACAAGAGGTGCCTTCCTAGGTCATACAAATCTGGAAAATTCTACAGGGCCTTCAAATTCTCCTAGTCTTCGGAGTCTTCACCCATTGTAGTTTCCATTATTATAATACACGATAAAATCCTCTTCATTCCGAAGTGGTCTTAGTTGTCCGATATCTTGTACTTCTTGAAGTGGTCTCATTAGCCGAATCTTCATGTGGTCAAAAAGGGAAAAAGGGTATGGTCTCACTAAAATGGAATATTTGAATAACCTTAGAAGAGAAGAGAGGAAAAGATCTTTTTGAAAATGAAGTTGTAGAGAAAATCTTTCCTATGGGCTTGCCAATCTCTAGGGTCACGTCCTACAGTCAACATGTGCTCTGATATCATCTTGTAGCGACCCGACCTCAGACGGTCAAGTCTCTGTGCTTAAGTGTCATCCCTGGATCGGTATGCTGACACACACAGTACTCGAGGATTTATAACAGAGGTAAATCACATGTATAAAGTAAGGTAAATACTATTACCTCAATCCAAATAGCGGAAGTAACAACAAGGTTGTGATTCCCATCAACACCAACGGCAAAGTTGAGTGTAGAAATCGTAACCCTAACGTATCACTTACTCGTCGTAACATTCCTGCAACATGAGACGTTGCAGCCACAAAGGGTCAGTACATTGAATGTACTGGCAAATTCACACTAGAGGATAATGATGAATAATAGCTATCACTACATGCATATATGGCTGGTGGAAATGCTCTATGGTTATAATGTTTTTGCGAAAAGCCAATTGTTCCCTACTTCAAAGGAATATATTTTATTTAACTACAAAGTTGGTTGAAAATATCGAGAAGGTTCCTCCAACTCAATCCCAAAATAATAATCATTAACCCAATCAAGTTGATTAAATCGAGTGTTGAGATCAACATGAATATCCAAAGACCAGAGACTCAAAATTGTCCATAACCGGGGACACGGCTAACCATGATTAGTTTATACACTCTGTAGAGGTTTGCGCACTTTTCCCCACAAGACTCGATCGCCTCCATTGGATTTCTCGCACTACATGGTGTTTGAGAAACGGATGACCGAGACATAGTCTTTCAGAAACATTAACTCTCTACTCCGGGCACACCATACCAAACCTACAACCCTCTACCTGCTGATCCACCTCTTCAAGAGCTTCACGTAATCAACTATGCTAGAGCCCATAATAGCTTGTGGCTGCACACGGAAGTTTCTAGCATGAATTATCTTATGATCCCTTTGAGCCTGGGTGGCGGTCCATAGGAAAATCACACGGGTACTCCGGGATTTCCAAAAATACAGGAAACACTGGGTACTCCAGGTGCCTCAATCCACCCAGATGTGTATTTAAGTTGCCACCTTAAGTTGAACCATTAATTAACAATCTCACATCTGTCATGGATTTCACTCACCCAAACCACGTCTATGAGCATAGCATAGCAAATTAAGCAATGCGTAGAAGTAACTCCCAAGGGTTTGAATGTAACAGGGTAATAGGTTCTACCTCATCAACTACTTCCCAACCCACATGTTAATGACATCCTAATCATGCAATGTTTGAGGATTGGAACTAATGCATAAAAACTGGGTGATAAAAGGGATATGATCAAACTGTGAACTTGCCTGCAATGTTGATGAAGATGATTCACACTCATAACTCTTGATAGATCTACTCGTCACACTCCGGTCAATCTATCGTAAGCAAGCAATAGTAACCACACATAAGCAATCACTCAAAAGATCGAAAAGAACGAAGAAAACAATTCGGAAAACAACAAAACCAAACAAATAACTCTTGCAACATAAAACAATTTCTAACAGTACCAAAATTAGGTGAATTTGGCCTTATCAGAATGTTTAGGTCAAGAGCTTCGATTTGCAAAAAGAATCAACTAAATCGGAGTTACGAAACTCAAGTTATGATCAAACGAAGTTCAAATTCAAATCTGATCTAATTCAAATTTTAAACTTCCAAAAACATGTTTGAGTTGGATTACTACATAGAGGAGATCGTAACGAAGAAGTGGATGTTGGTTTCATCTAATTTGGATGAACGAGTAAACAGTTATGGCTATTTGAAAAATCAGGGCCAAGCTGTTTTATGGAAGAAAAATAGTTACGGCTAAAGTCTAATGTATAAATACGTAGACTAATTAGTAATCTAATTATTCTATCGTATTAGTCTATAAAATAATAAACTACGGAAGTATAAAAAAAACAAAGAAAGATACCTTTATAAGGCAGAGAAAAGACGACTTTGAAGAGAAGAAACAATTTCCAGCAGTCGCGCCGGAGAGGAGAAAAATATTTTTCTTTAAAGAATCTAGTCAAACCAAAATATTGATTTAACCCGAATCGGATAATTTTTAGAGGCAGTATGGGTCTATATTTATTGATGGAAAAGAGGCTTAGGGGTCAAAGACTAGGCAACGTGGGACTAAATCTAGACGTACGCAGATGAAATTTGAAAAAGATCACATGGGCTAAAAGTTCGGCCCGGCCGCACGCGTACACTGGTGCGGCAATTTTTTTTCAAAGGAAGAAAGAAAAGAAAATCTGCAAAGAAAAGGTTGGCTGGGCCTGGCCCACTTAGGAAAAAAATGAGGCACCTGCTGCCATTATGCTACGCGTGTAGGCGATAAATAAATGTGGGCTGCACGTACAGTTTTTTTAAAAATATAAACAGAGGGAAACCGAATAAAGAAAATTAAATTAAAATTTTATATAGTCATATTATATATCAAAATTTTCAGAATTTTTTTTTACAACATGAACATTTTTCTAACGTCAAATAAAGTCGACAAAAATTTGAATAAATTAAACAGTGCTACTGGTGCAATAAAAACTCACTAAAATCATGTTAGAAACATCAAAATCATTTCAAATTAATTTTTCTCCAATTTTGTATTGTAGGGAATCATGTTACCCAATTTTCTGTATATTTTATTTTTGAGAAAAATAATTTGAATAAAACCCAAATAACTCCAAATTGAAAATAATTTCAAAAGGATTTTAAATTTTGATCCTTTTAAACTCCCAACTCATATTTCATATAATTTAAAGAAGTCATTTTATCTTCTCTCATGAAAATCATTGAGTTGCTTGAAGTTTCTGAATTAGAAATATTTCCAAATGAAATTCAAATCTTTTCAAAACCCTTTTCATTTATTTAAATGGAAGAAGTCATGTCATCTTCTCTCGAGGGTTTTGTATTTGAAAAGAATTTGAATTCACGGAGATCATAAATACAAAAATAGAAGTTTGGGAAAGTCCTTTTATTCCCTCTCATTTAACTTTCAAAAAGTTCGAATTCACTCACTTTCAGCCAATCAATCAAACAATCAATCAAATGTATCTATTTAATATAACATTTCAAAATTTAGAATTTTGGGATGTTACAAAAACGAGCAGGCGCCACGGCCCGTCAAGGCCGAGGCGCTCCCCGGTAACGCGATGGACGACACCGTGATGCGCGTCAACGCCAAGGTTGAGCAGGCCTTTGGCACAAGGCGCTTGAGCACCGCGGATCAAGATAGGCATGTCAGCGCCGACAGGCTGCAGCTCGCCACACAACATGATCGATAGCATGCCGCAGAGCAAGCTAGGCACGTCCACGCTGATAGGCTGCGGCTCGCCACACGGCGAGACCGTTGGAGCGCCGCAAAGCGAGAAGTGTGGCGCGCCGCACAGCAAGAGTTGATCCATCGGTGCTTGCCTGCAGTCAACACGGTGTCGCAGCTGGGTACATGTCCGGTCAGTACCCCCATTCCTCGCCAGGAGTGAGTAGAGGCCCTCAAAGCCGTACTGGCACCAGAGGCCGATCATGCCTTACTTGCACCGGACGCCCGCCGCGCCGTTCACATGGGTGCCTCCATTTGCCTTGTCCGTGGCCCGCTAGATGCCAACGCGCTGGTCCATAGGCTCGACCGCCTCCTTGGCCCAGGTGTCCACCTGGGCGCAGTGGAGGAACATGGTCGTCGCATCCTCGAGCTGGTGATCTTCGATGAAATAGCCAACTTGGAGCTCGAGATCACGCTCCAGATGTACCGCGGGCATGTCGACCGCTTGGACGAACACCTGCACGAGTTCAGGCAGAGCCAAGAGCTACCGTAGGCAAGCGCTGCTGGTCATGGTCTCATGGGCGCGTTTTATTTTGAAAAGTCGTTTCGACGTGGATAGCTATGTATTCACAGCAATCATAGTATTGCTCTGTTTATTGCTCTGTTTCAATGTGTGTACTCTGTTTTCCATTCTTATATGCTCTATTGCAATGTGTGTACTCTGTTTTCCATTCTTATATGTTCTGTTTCAATGTGTGTACATACGCTTTCCATTCTTTACATGTGGATGATAACAGCTAGATTCAAATTAGTATACAAAATAGATAGAAAATGGAATTTATAATATATATATATATATATTAAATGTTCATTAGTTCATCATAGAATATATATATAATATCATCACATATACGTGATGATACTTAACTACTAGTTACAATGCATAAAATTGAAAACGAACAATATTAGAACTAATAATCCCTCATGGAGTCAGTATTACGGCAGCCCCTCGCCAGTAGCTCCCTGGTGCGCGGCGTCTGATACGTCTCCAAAGTATCTATAATTTTTGATTGATCCATGCTATATTATCTACTGTTTTGTATGTTTATGGGCTTTATTATACACTTTTATATTATTTTTTGGGACTAACCTATTAACCCAGAGCCTAGTGCCAGTTTCTGTTTTTAACTTGTTTTAGAATATCACAGAAAAGGAAAACCAAACGGAGTCCAATTGACATGAAACTTCACAGAACTTATTTTTGGATCAGAAGAAGCCCAGGAGACTTGGAGTCCATGTAAGGGGAGCTTCGAGGAAGCCACGAGATAGGGGGGCGCGCCCACCCCCCTGAGCGCGCCCTCCACCCTCGTGGCCCCCTAACGTACTTCTTCCGCCTATATATCTCCATATACCCTAAAACGATCGGGGAGCACAATAGATCGGGAGTTCCGCTGCCAGAAGCCTCAGTAGCCACCGAAAGCCAATCTAGACCCGTTCCAGCACCCTGCTGGAGGGGGCAATCCCTCTCCGGCGGCCATCTTCATCATCCCGACGCTCTCCATGACGAGGAGGTAGTAGTTCTCCCTCGGGGCTGAGGGTATGTACCAGTAGCTATGTGTTTGATCTCTCTCTCTCTCTCGTGTTCTTGAGGTGATACGATCTTGATGTATCGTGAGCTTTGCTACTATAGTTGGATCCTATGATGTTTTCTTCCCCCTCTACTCTCTTGTAACGGATTGAGTTTCCCTTTGAAGTTATCTTATCGGATTGAGTCTTTAAAGATGTGAGAACACTTGATGTATGTCTTGCCGTTCGTATCTGTGGTGACAATGGGATACCATGTGATTCACTTGATGTATGTTTTGGTGATCAACTTCCGGGGTCCGCCCATGAACCTATGCATAGGGGTTGGCACACGTTTTTGTCGTGATTCTCCGGTAGAAACTTTGGGGCACTCTTTGAGGTTCTATGTGTTGGTTGAATAGATGAATCTGAGATTGTGTGACGCATATCGCATAATCATACCCACGGATACTTGAGGTGACATTGGAGTATCTAGGTGACATTAGGGTTTTGGTTGATTTGTGTCTTAAGGTGTTATTCTAGTACGAACTCTAGGGCTGTTTGTGACACTTATAGGAATAGCCCAACGGATTGATTGGAAAGAATAACTTTGAGGTGGTTTCGTACCCTACCATAATCTTTTCGTTCGTTCTCCGCTATTAGTGACTTTGGAGTGACTCTTTGTTGCATGTTGAGGGATAGTTATATGATCCAATTATGTTATTATTGTTGAGGGAACTTGCACTAGTGAAAGTATGAACCCTAGGCCTTGTTTCAACGCATTGCAATACCATTTGTGCTCACTTTTATCATTAGTTACCTTGCTGTTTTTATATTTTCTGATTACAAAAAACCTTTATCTACTATCCATATACCACTTGTATCACCATCTCTTCGCCGAACTAGTGCACCTATACAATTTACCATTGTATTGGGTGTGTTGGGGACACAAGAGACTCTTTGTTATTTGGTTGCAGGGTTGCTTGAGAGAGACCATCTTCATCCTACGCCTCCTACGGATTGATAAACCTTAGGTCATTCACTTGAGGGAAATTTGCTACTGTCCTACAAACCTCTGCACTTGGAGGCCAACAACGTCTACAAGAAGAAGGTTGTGTAGTAGACATCAAGCTCTTTTCTGGAGCTGTTGGGGATATTACTACCGGAGGTAAACCGGCCTTGGGTAGCCGGGTTGACTCTTTGAAGATTAGAAGCCCATGAAGATGTAAAGATTCTAGCGCTTTACGGAGGGCCCAAAGGTGAGTTACAGTATGTAAATGTAAACCGGCCCAGTCATGTAACTTGTATAGTAAGATAGAAAGAGAGAGGCCGAACCGGATACGTTTATAAACCGGCTTCTGGACTCTGTAGCCCGGCGGGTGTCAACCTATGTATATAAAGGGACGACCCGGCCGCGGTTTAGAGACAGACAACGACAACTCGAAAGCCAGACAAAGCGGATTCGCTCCCTGGCCTTCAAAACCCTAGCAATACCAATCACAACTAGACGTAGGCTTTTACCTTCATCGAAGGGGCCGAACTAGTATAAACTCCCGTGTCCCCTTGTCCGGTTTAACCCCTTTAAGCTATCCCGTTGCGATGGCTCCACAACTAAGTCCTTTCACGAGGACATCTGCCGTGACAAACCCACGACAGTTGGCGCCCACCGTGGGGCTATCGCACGATGGTTTCGAGTTCTTGAAGGGCAGCTTCGATGGACTTAAGGGATACGCTATGGGCCGGATGACGAAGAGTTGCCGCGGCAAGCTCTACATCGACAACACAGGATGGGGTCCCTAGGCTGATTCAATTGAATACGGGTACCGGGTCCCCTTTGGTGGGATTCACGTCTTCATCGGCAAGATCGGTGAACCGGCCCCCGAGCCGGACATCTGCACCGACATCATCGAAACGACTTGGCGTGCAAGTCCTTCGCCGGTTCAGCCCGAGGCAAGGCATGTTTTCGTAGGTGTCGTCCATGGATCAGGGCACGAGGACGGACCGGTGTCCGAAGGAGAAACCGTAGTCTGCTCTGATGACGAATCTTCTGGAGAAACCGAATCGCTTTACCAGTTGCAGGACGGCCGGATTGAGGGAGGATCCGAGGGCAACAGTATTCCGGATTCCCCCGGTCTGCCAAACTGGGCCGCCATCTTCATGGCCGGCACACAATCGGCGCCTCATTCATCTACCGCCGCAGCAATGCTCTCCGGTTCAACAACGGCCACACCAGCAGGGGCAGTGTCGGAGTAATGGGCCACAGGTAGGCTAACCCGAGCCCTAGAACCTTTCAACACATCGGGGCAGGCTGCGCCCCTCAAGACCCCAGGACGAAGAGCCGCCTTCTGAGAAGTCAGCGGCAAGGCGACCGACTGCCCACTCGCGGCCGAGTCCCGGGGATGACTTCAGGATAAGCCGACTCCTGACTGGCGACTTCCAGAGAAGCCGGATTTGGGGAGTCGGCCCGTGACTCCAACAAACCCCATACCCTCATTGGGGGGGACAGGACCGGGGAGTGGCTACAGTAAAGCCCGCTCCCGCCCCTTACTAGGGGCAGGCATGGCCACAGCACGCCGTACCCAGGGAGATCTCCGTGCGGCGTGGCACTGTTGCCGTGCCGGCCCTGACATCAGCGCCGAAGGACCGAATCCTGCGCCCACGACGGCTTTTCTGTACGGCCCTGGGACGGCGGGCCCCACCAGCCAGTGGGACCCCAGGAGACGGCAAGTGCGCCCCCAGTCGGACCCGTTGGGAGTCGGCCCCCGAGAGTCGGCTAGACCCTCCCCCGGGGCCCACGCGCCATTAATCAGATGTGACAGAGAGTGGCAATAGTGATCGCCCACCAGGCGGCGGCGTTGTTGCCACGACTCCATGACCAAGCCCGTGTCATCAGAAGCACGGCTACAGTAATCAGCAGCCGGCAAGACCCGCCTGCGGCGGACGCGGCCTGTCGGCTCCGTACCTAGCCAGTCGGCGGGCCCCAGCAGTCGGCGGAGAAGACGGAGGCCGGGGGCACTGACGGCTGGGCCCGCGTCCAGCCGGATTACCATTGTACCCCTGGGGGGTAGGCCTATATAAACCCCTCAGGGCACCCATGCAAAGGGTTGGAATCCATTAGCACTAGACCAGACCATATAGGAAGGAGAGAGCTAGCCTAGCCTTCTCCTACCTTCAGGAAACAACTCAAGGAGCAATCGTGTAAACACTTTGCCATAGTGATCATGCGGAGACCCCGCAGAGCAGCAGTAGGGGTATTATCTCCCCGGAGAACCCTGAAGCTGGGTAAGATTCGCTGGCGTGCATGTCTTCACTTCATCCCGTTTCCAGGCACCGGCGACGTTCTACTCGCCCCCACCATGATAAGTCATCCTTTGGCATATGTCGCACCCAACCCCCGACATTTGGCGCCCACCATGGGGCCTGGTGCACCGCCGTCCGGAGACCTGTTCTGGACGGGAACCCTTTTCCTCCCTGGCGAGCGCAGCCAGCCAGGCACGCCAGATGGAGTCAGCACTGACGCGCTGCGCGGCGTTGAGATCGCTTACGCAGCCAGCTGCCTCGCCGAACTTGTCGGCGAGGTTCGCCTCTCCGACGAACCTGCGTCCAACGCAGGCACGGGCGGCTCCGAGAGCCTCCTCGCGGGCCTCCTCGATCAACTCCACGTCTCCGGCGAGCCTGCCGTGGATTTGGAATCTGTAGGTTCCACCGACCCGATGCTGGTCGACTCCGACACCGCGTCGCTCGACGCGTTCCCCACTAATGTGGTGGTCTACGACGAGCCTCTCCCTCGTGCGGGGAGCGGCGGAAGCACCGTCATCGAGGTTCTCGTCATCAGTCATGACGAACCTCCCGGCGGAGGAGCGCATGACCCACTTGGCGCGGCGCTACAAGACTTAACTGTGCCCATTCCGAAGACGCTGACGCGGAGATGTTGGAGGCGCGCCGCCTTCAGCTCGTCGAAGGCGCGAAGAAGCTGGCTAGCATGAGATGCTTGTCAGAAGCCTACCAGCGAGAGATGGATCGCGCTGTTGGCGGCTCGCCGGCCCCAGCGGGGCCCAGCCGCCTTGGCGCGGTCCAGCAGCGTGGCGTAGCCATCGCCGACCTGTTCGGGGCAAGCCGCCCTGTGTACGCTACGCCTGCGGAGAACATTCGAGCCGCCCAGGCGGCGGCGGACGAGCTGGACAATTTCGAGGGCGAAGAGCGCCGCCTGATGATGGAGCGAGTCCAGCGGCTCCTCGACGCGGCTGCCGCACAGAACGAGGCCGGCTGTCGCACGGAGGCGCCGCAGCGGCAAAACGACGACCTTCGCCGAGATCAAGGCGCGACGTCTCGGACGCCGATTGGCGGCGCCCGAGGAAGAAGAGACAAGGATCCGACTGTCAGCCACAGTCGGACTCGCATTACCATAGAGCGCGACCAAGACGGCCGCCCGAGAGCAGTGGAACGACGGGACGACTATCCGCCTCACCCTCCACGCAAGGAAAGGCGAGTCTCCCCGCCGCCTATTGATCATTCGACTCTCAGCGACCGCCTTGGCCGCCGCGAGGGAGTCGGGGAAAACAACGCCTGCCACTGGATCAACCGACTTCACCGATCCCTGGCGCTGGAAGAAGAAGACGAGTTGGGTCCGCCTTGTTTCGGGCCCCGCATTCAAGACGAGCCCTTTCCCAAAGGGTTCAGACTCCCAAGAGACACGCCCAAATACACCGGCTCCGTGAAGCCGGAAGACTGGCTGGTCGACTACTCCACGGCTGTCAGCATAGCAAACGGCAACAAGCGCGTCGCCGTGAAATACGTTCCGCTCATGCTCCAGGGCACGACCCGGACATGGCTGAACAGCCTAAAGCCCTGCAGCATCAACAGCTGGGTCGACTTCACCGAAGCGTTCGTCCGCAAGTTCACCAGCATATACAAGCGTCCTCCCAAGCCTCATCAGCTCTCCTTGTGCATGCAAGGTCCCGACGAGTCGACTCGCGACTACCTCACGCGTTGGCCGAGCTTCGGAACTCCTGCGAGGGCGTGCACGAGGTGCAGGCTATCGAGTACTTCACAGCCGGGTGCAGAGAAGGCACCCTCCTCAAGCACAAGCTCCTCTGCGACGAGCCAGAAACCCTCGACGAGCTGCTGATCATAGCGGACAAGTACGCCACGGCCGACTCCTCCATGAAGGCGGAGATTAAAGTTAGCGCAACTGGCAAAGTGGCCCCTCAGGCTCCAAGAACTCCGGCGTAAGACGCCGGTCGGCGACAACAGCAGAGCGACCACAAGCGCAAGGCCCCACAGCCGGCTTCCAGCAGCCGGCAGGTCGCGACAGTTGAAGCCCAGCAGCCGGATGGGCAGCCTCCGCCCAAGCGACAGAAAGGCGGCAAGCCCAACTGGTTGCCGGCCTTCTCCTACGAGCAGACTCTGGATGGACCTTGCAAGTTCCATAGCGGCGCGAAGCCGTCGAATCACACCACCCGGAAGTGCCACTGGCTCACCAGGATCGCCAAAGGAGACGGCCTCTTACCTCCCCCGCCTGCTGGGCAGCCGCCTCCGCCTCCGCCCCAGCAGCCGGCTGTCAGACCAGTCAGCGCGGTACAAGACGAATACCCCAAAGAGCACGGAGCCTACATGGTGTTTACCAGTATGGCTGATGATCGACGCAGCAGGCGGCTGCAGCGACAAGAGGTGAATGCAGTAGCATCAGAGACACCAGAGTTCATGCACTGGTCCGAGAAGCTTATCAGCTGGAGCAGAGTTGATCACCCAGAGGTGATGCCGAGTCCAGGCTCTTATGCCTTGGTCTTAGATGCCACCTTTGCCATGGATAGACGAGCTGCTCGTTTCTCGCGAGTTCTGATAGACCGAGGCAGCAGCATCAACATCCTGTACAAGGACACCATGGAGAAGTTAGGAATCAAGCAAAGACAGCTTCAGAACAGCCGGACTGTGTTCCACGGCATTGTTCCTGGGCTTTCCTGCTCACCAATCGGCAAGATCCTGATGGACGTCCTCTTTGGAGACAAAGATCACTTCCGACGAGAGTCAATTTGGTTTGAGGTGGTTGTAGGATCGAAAGTATGTCTAGAGGGGGGTGATTAGACTACTTAACCAAATAAAAACTTAACCTTTTCCCAATTTTAGTTCTTGGCAGATTTTAGCTATTGTAGGACAAGTCAAGCAATCATCACACAATTCAAGCAAGCATGCAAAGAGTATATTGGCAGCGGAAAGTAAAGCATGCAACTTGCAAGAATGTAAAGGGAAGGGTTTGGAGAATTCAAACGCAATTGGAGACACGGATGTTTTTCCCGTGGTTCGGATAGGTGGTGCTATCCTACATCCACGTTGATGGAGACTTCAACCCACAAAGGGTAACGGTTGCGCGAGTCCACGGAGGGCTCCACCCACGAAGGGTAACGGTTGCGCGAGTCCACGGAGGGCTCCACCCACGAAGGGTCCACGAAGAAGCAACCACCCACAAAGGGTCCATGAAGTAGCAACCTTGTCTATCCCACCATGGCCATCGCCCACGAAGGACTTGCCTCACTAGCGGTAGATCTTCACGAAGTAGGCGATCTCCTTGCCCTTACAAACTCCTTGGTTCAACTCCACAATCTTGTCGGAGGCTCCCAAGTGACACCTAGCCAATCTAGGATACACCACTCTCCAAGAAGTAACAAATGGTGTGTAGGTAATGAACTCCTTGCTCTTGTGCTTCAAATGATAGTCTCCCCAACACTCAACTCTCTATCATAGGATTTGGATTTTTTGGAAAGAAGATTTGAGTGGAAAGCAACTTGGGGAAGGCTAGAGATCAAGATTCATATGGTAGGAATGGAATATCTTGGTCTCAACACATGAGTAGGTGGTTCTCTCTCAGAACATATGAGTTGGAATTGTGTATGTGTTCTGATGGCTCTCTCCACGAATGAAGAGGAGGTGGAGGGGTATATATAGCCTCCACACAAAATCCAACCGTTACACACAGTTTTCCAATCTCGGTGGGACCGAATCAACAAACTCGGTCGGACCGAAAAGGTAAACCTAGTGACCGTTAGAGATTTTCGGTGGGACTGACATGCAACTCGGTAGGACCGATATGGTTAGGGTTTGGGCATAACATAATATCGGTGAGACCGATTACACAAACTCGGTGAGACCGATTTTGGTAATTAGCTAACCAGAGAGTTGGTCAGGCAAACTCGGTGGGACCGATTTGCTCTTTCGGTGAGACCGAAAAGTTGCAAAAAGGAAACACTGAATTTACATTGCAATCTCGGTGGGACCGATCCGCTCTTTCGGTGAGACCGAAAAGTTACGAAAGGGAAACGGAGAGTTTGCAATCCCATCTCGGTGAGACCGAGATCCCTATCGGTAGAACCGAATTGCTAGGGTTTGGCAGTGGCTTATGACAGGTGAAACTCGGTGGCGCGGGATAGAAAGAATCGGTAGGACCGAGTTTGGCTTAGGGTTTAGGTCATATGTGGATATGGGAAAGTAGTTGAGGGTTTTGGAGCATATCACTAAGCACATGAAGCAAGAGGCTCATTAAGCAACACCTCATCCCTCCTTGATAGTATTGGCTTTTCCTAAAGACTCAATGTGATCTTGGATCACTAAAATATAAAATGAAGAGTCTTGAGCTTTTGAGCTTGAGCCAATCCTTTGTCCTTAGCATTTTGAGGGTTCCACTTTCACATCCATGCCATGCCAATCATTGAGCTTTCCTAAAATAATCATCTTGGAATAGCATTGGCTCAATGAGCTATATGTTGTTATGAATTACCAAAACCACCTAGGGATAGTTGCACTTTCAGTGGTGGACCTCGAGAGCCCATACCATGCACTACTTGGCCGACCCGCCCTGGCCAAGTTCATGGCGGTCCCCCACTACGCCTACCTAAAAATGAAGATGCCCAGTTCCAAGGGAATTCTGACTGTAGCCGGCGACTACCGGAAGTCATCTGCCTGTGCGGCTGAGAGCAGTCGGCTAGCCGAGTCCCTGGTGATCGCATCCGAGAAGCGACTCCTTGAACGGGTTCTGGCGATGGCCGGCAAGCAGCCAGACGTGTCGCCTAACCCAAAGGAGTCAGAGGCTGAGGGTTCGTTCAAGCCGGCCAAGGAGACAAAGAAGATACCCTTGGATCCGGAGCACCCAGAGAGGTACGCAGTCGTAGGCACAAACCTCGACAGCAAATAGGAAGGCGAGCTCGTCGATTTCCTCCATGAGAATCGGGACATCTTCGCATGGTCCCCCAAAGACATGCCAGGTGTACCGACGGAATTCGCCGAGCACAAGTTACATGTCTGATCTGATGCAAAGCCGGTCAGGCAGCCCCTGTGCCGCCTGTCAAAAGAGAAGAGAAGAGAAGAGAAGAGTTGTCGGAGAAGAAATAGCCTGACTCCTAGCAGCCGGCTTCATTATGGAAGTATTCTTTCCAGAGTGGCTATATCTGGACGCTCAGCTCGAGCTTTTGGGCTCGGCCCGGGCTTGCATCGGCTCGGAGCGAGTCAGGCTCGGCCCGCAACACAAAAAGGCCAAGCCGAGTTGCACAATCGGGCTTGTTTTCACCTCGAGCCGAGCCAGGCTCGACTCGGGCTGACTCGCGAGCCCAAAGCTCGCACGCCAGAGCAGCCCAGCGCAGCCCTTAGCAAGTTAGCAAGCAGCCCAGCACGCTGTCTCACGCAGCCCATAGCCAGCACGCTGCCTTGGCCCAGTTATGCACATCTCCACGCCCGCACGATACACCGCCGCCAGCAGCATGCCGGACGCCGACGCCGGCTCGCCGCTCGTCCGCCCTTCCTCCTTCACCTCGTCGACCACTTGCTCGCTCCCCTCATCGTCGCGGCCGTGCTCTGGACCTTCTTCGCGGTGCCCGCATACGTCCACGAGGAGTGCCGCCGCCGTCTTCCTCGCTTGCCGTCGGCGACCTCACCACCCGTCTTCTTCTCGGCGCACGCACGTGTCCACGAGGAGCGTCGCGCTGTCTTCCTCCTGAACGGTCAGCAACGACCCAGCTTCATCAGAGCGCCGCCACCGTCTTACTCGCCTCCCATTGGTGACCATCCATGTGGAGACCCACATGGCAGTGACTTGAGCACGCAGGCTTGGCGAGCCTGCCAAGCTGCACCGAACTAGGGCAAAGCCCGGGCCGAGCTCCATTTTGAGGCTCGCCGGAGCATTGAGCTCGGCTCGACTCGGCCCGAGGAACGGCGAGCTTTGGGCAGGCTCGGCCCGAGCCGGCTCGAGTTGGCTCGCGTCCAGGTATAAGAGTGGCTAGCAAATCCGGTCATGGTACTGAAGAAGAACAAGCAGTGGCGAATGTGTATTGACTACACGAGCCTCAACAAGGCCTGCCCCAAGGACCCGTTTGCTCTAGTAAGAATTGATCAGGTGATAGACTCCACCGCCGGATGCGAGCTGTTGAGTTTTTTGGATGCATATTCAGGATATCACCAGATCAAGCTGAACCCGGCTGACAGACTGAAGACCGCCTTCATCACGCCGTTTGGAGCCTTCTGCTACCTCACCATGACGTTCGGCTTGAGGAATGCCGGCGCCACCTTTCAGCGTTGCATGCAGAAGTGCCTCCTCAAGCAACTCGGCAGGAACGCCCACGTCTACGTGGACGATGTGGTGGTAAAGAGGGAAAAGCGTGGAACACTGTTGGAAGACCTCAAGGAGACCTTTGAGAACCTGCGCCGATTCCAGATCAAGCTCAACCCCGAGAAGGCATCTTCGGAGTACCAGCCGGCCAGCTCCTTGGTTTCCTGGTCTCTGAACGCAGCATAGAATGCAACCCCGTAAAGATCAAGGCCATTGAGAGGACGGAGGTACCCAGCCGACTGTTGGATGTACAAAAGTTCACCGGCTGCTTGGCGTCCATTAGCCGATTCATCAGTCGGCTGGGCGAGAAAGCCCTCCCCTTATACCAACTCATGAAGAAGACCCCTTTCTTCGAATGGAACCACAAGGCGGACGAAGCTTTTCTCCAGTTGAAGAAGATGCTGACTGCTCCACCCGTTCTGGCGGCTCCGACTCCTAAGGAACCTATGCTCCTGTACATCGCCGCCACCGGTAGTCAGCACGGTCATTGTAGTGGAACACAAGGAGGAAGGCAAGGCACTACCTGTCTAGAGACCGGTATATTACCTAAGCGAAGTACTGTCAGCCTCCAAGCAGAACTACCCCCACTACCAGAAGATGTGCTATGGCGTACACTTTACCGCCAAGAAATTGAAGCCTTACTTTCAAGAGCATCCAATCACTATGGTCTGCACGACCCCACTTGCCGAGATCATCGGAAGCCGAGATGCTTCTGGCCGAGTGGCCAAGTGGGCCATAGAGCTGGCTCCCTACACCATCTACTACCGGCCCCGCACCGCCATCAAGTCGCAAGCACTGGCCGACTTTCTCGTCGACTGGGCCGAGACCCAGTACCTACCTCCAGCGCCCGACTCCACCCATTGGCGGATGCATTTCGACGGCTCCAAGATGCACACCGGCTTGGGAGCCGGCATCGTCCTCACTTCCCCTAAAGGCGACAAGCTCAAATATGCACTGCAAATCCATTTTGCCGCCTCCAACAACGTCACCGAGTACGAGGCGCTCGTTCATGGGCTCCGGCTTGCCAAAGAACTTGGCATTCGCCGGATCCTGTGTTATGGCGACTCGGACTTAGTGGTCCAATAGTCATCTGGCGACTAGGACGCCAAAGATGCAAACATGGCGAGTTACCGTTTCCTCGTGTAGAAACTCAGTGGGTAAATCGAGGGGTGCGAGTTCCTCCATGTGCCAAGAAACGACAACGACCAAGCAGACGCCTTGGCACGAATTGGCTCTACCCGCCAAGCAATACCATCCGGCGTCGCCCTTCAACGCCTCCTCAAGCCGTCTGTCAAGCCTTCACCAGAATCAGACTCCATCTTCGTGCCGGCTCCTCCCGAAGAAGTCGGATCCGACTCCAGAGCCCCGGCAGACGGTACGGGGATTTTGGCAGATGGCTCCAAAGTTACCACAGTCAAGGCCGGCCCGGGGACTGTGGCGGCGGGCTCGAAGACTCCAGAACTCGGCCCAAGAGCCGCGCCAGTCGGCCCGGGGACTTCATTAACCCAGCAAGCGGTTGTTGACTCCAACCCGCCGCCTCCTAGCCCAGCCGCCCTCGTCCAAGTCGCAGTTCTGGCAGTCAAAGAAATAGCAGCACCCTCATGGGCCCAGCCCATCCTCAAATTCCTGGTGAGCAAAGAGCTGCCGACTGATGAGACCTCAGCTCGGCAAGTACAACGTCGAGCGGCAGCCTACACCATAGTCAACAGAGAGCTGTCAGGCGCAGCGTCACTGGTGTCTACCAGCGCTGCGTAGAGCCAGAGCAAGGCCAAGCAATTCTCAAAGACATCCATCAAGGCGAGTGCGGCCACCATGCGGCTTCAAGAGCACTCGTCGCAAAAGCCTTTCAACACGGTTTCTTCTGGCCGACTGCCTTAGAAGAGGCCAAGGAATTGGTCCAAAAATGCAAAGGGTGCCAGAAGTTCAGCTCCAAGCCGCACCAGCCGGCTTCTGCACTCAAGACCATTCCCATTGCCTGGCCTTTCGCAGTTTGGGGTCTAGACATGGTGGGACCATTCAAGACGACACGAGGTGGCTTAACTCACTTACTTGTCGCAGTGGACAAGTTCACCAAGTGGATAGAAGCGAAGCCAATCAAGAAACTGAACGGTCCGACTGCCGTGACTTTCATCTCTGATATCACAATTCGGTACGGCATACCACACAGCATCATCACCGACAACGGCACAAATTTTACCAAAGGCGCCTTGGCCCATTTTTGCGCAACACAGGGCATCCGACTGGACCTAGCGTCAGTCGCCCATCCACAGTCAAACGGCCAGGTGGAGCGAGCAAACGGCCTCATCCTGTCCGGCATCAAGCCCCGGCTGGTCGAGCCTCTGTAGCGCTCGGCTGGCTGCTAGCTCGATGAGTTGCCAGTCGTCCTCTGGAGTCTGCGCACGACTCCAAACAAGTCAATTGGCTTCACGCCTTTCTTCCTCGTCTACGGTGCCAAAGCCGTCATCCCAACGGACATAGAGTTCGACTCCCCGCGAGTCACCATGTACACCAAGGAGGAAGCAGAAGAAGCACGTCAAGACGGCGTCGATCTGCTGGAAGAGGGCCGGCTGTTGGCACTTAGCCGGTCCAGCATCTACCAGCAGAGCCTGCACCGATACCACAATAGGAAGGTCAAGCCAAGATCTTTCCAAGAAGGTGGCCTTGTGCTCCGCCTGATTCAACGAACAGCCGGCCAGCACAAGCTGTCGGCACCTTGGGAAGGCCCTTTCATCATCAGCAAAGTGCTGGGCAACGACTCCTACTACCTGATTGACGCTCAGAAGCCCCGAGCACGCAAGAGGGACGACTCTGGCAAAGAGACAGAGCGGCCATGGAATGCAAATCTCCTCCGAAGATTTTACAGTTGATGCAGTATGTACCATGCTACCTTTTGTATTAAAGTACCAAGACTTCGGGCCCCCCGAGACGAGCTCGGGGACTGCCCTCTTTTGTCTATATGATAAAAATTATGCCTACAAGTATGTTACTCTTTGTTATGCCGCTTGGCACCGGGCTCGACAGGTCGGCCCGGGGACTTGCCGCCTTGCACTATGAAATGCTTCCTGCAGCCGGACAAGTAGTGTGTGACGCCTAAGCCGTCTCCTGTCAGAAGCCGCAGCTCGCAGAGCGACTGTACGGTGGGCATGAGTAAGGTAGAATGGGCGTCCGCATGAAAAATGGCTAAGGACTCAAAGCATAAAACATAGCTTAAGACGGCTTCCAGCCTTTTTTCGCAAACCGACTCTTGAATAGTCGGCTTGCCGCCTTCTGTTCAACTTGCTCAAAAACTCTAAAAACGGCTAAGTACTTGCCTTCCCAAAGTAGCCAAGCATTTGATCCAACGGCAGTCCGCAGAGCGGCTGTCCGACCGGCAAGACAGGCAACTAAGGGAAAGCGGCAAAGGAAAAGGCCAAAAGAGCAACGAGCAAGAAAAGATAGAATTCGGATAAATATTTACATAACATAGGCCCTTGGCTGAATCTTCGAGCAGAAGTTCAAAATACACCCCGCGGGTGGAATTGTGCAAATTAACAAGTTCTTCAAAGACTACTAAAGCAGATAAAATAAAGATAAGGCCGCAGCCTAAGATGCGGCAGACGGATTCGGAGGGTCGGAGGAGACGGCAGCGTCAGGCGTTGGGGCGGCCGGCTGGGCAGTCTCGGCTCGATCGCCCCCAGCGGCAGTCGGCTCGGTCGCACGCGGCTCGTTGTTGGAGGCACGGTCGAGCTGAGGCTGGCCGTCCGCTCCGTCTTCTGGTGCCTCCATCTCGCCCCCGTCCTCCGCCTCGCCTTCCTCCTCGACGCTAGAGCCGATCACCTCCGCCGAGTCCTCGCCGTAGTCTGGGTTCATCCCAAACCACTCCGGCGGTACCTCCTCGCCGTCTTCAGACCGCTCGGGGACGAAGATGCTGGTGTCGGTGTACTCGGCGATTGCCACGGCACGCTTGACGATGGCGTCTTCTGCGGCTGCCAGCTCCGGCTGGGCCTCTGACCGGAGTGTGGCTAGCCGGTCTAGATCCAGCCCCAGATACCACGCCTTGATGAACTCCAAGGCCCGGCGCGCTCCAGCTCGGGCCGAGGAACCTTTCCAGGCTTCAAGACGACCAGCCGCGACCTCCAGCCAGTCGGCACTTAGGCTGGGGGTGCGCGAAGCCTGCATGTCCGGCCACAGGGCGGCAATCGCCTGGGCACCGACACGTTGAAGCTGGCGCAGCATCCGGTGAGTCGGCCGAAGGCGAGCCTCGATGCTCAGGATATGCTCATCAAGGGTTCGAGGGGCGTCGACGGCGATCTCTGCACCTTCCGCCCTCCGACCTTCACGGTCAGCCTCGATGGCTTGGATGGTGGCCTGCGAGTGCCTAGGGAAGAAGTCTGCCAAGACGGAAGAAACGAAGAAACAAGTCAAAAATCGGGAGCCAGCACGATCTATAATCGGCAGCTCGAAGAAAGAAAGTAAAGAAACTCACCATCAACAATGTCTTCAATCTCATGGAAGCTGGAGGCTAGCATTGCCTCTTTGTCAGTCCAGGAGGAGCGCTCGCTCGTGAACTCGGCCAGGAGGGCGGTTTCCGCCTCTTCCGCCTCCTTCTGCGTCTTCGCAAGCAGCTCCCTCTGCTCTGAGTGGCCAGCAGATCGCGCTCTATGGCAAGCTTGCTGCACTCCTCCCCCTTGGCGCGTAACGCGGAGTTGGCTTCGCTCAGCTGCTGTTGAAGAACAGTGTTGGCTTCTCAAGAGAAGGAAGAAAGAAGGCGTTAAGTCATCAATAAAGAAGGTCGCCGGGGAGATCCGGCCCGACTGCTCAGCAGTCGGCCCGAATCTCGGGGACTACAGCCCGCGGGTGCGCCAGCGCGCCCCCGCAAAGAAGAAAAAGGACTTACTCCGGCTCTCCGACAAGTCGGCGGTCCGCTTGCCCAGCTCTTCAACATTACGGTTGAAGGCAGTAACGCGGAGGTTGTGGTAGTCCTGCGACAAATATTTCAGACAAACGTTAGTACCTAGAGCTCACCAATTGGAGTTCCGGGCCGCCTGCTCAGCAGCCGGCCTGAAACTCGGGGACTACACCTAGTGGGTGCGCTGGCGCGCCCCCATAGAGAGGAACAAGAAAACAAGGACCAAAGAGAAAACATACCCGGACGGCTGCCCGCGATGCCAGGTACGCCTTGGTGCAGTTCAGGATGGCGTCGCCCTCAGCTTGAAGCTTCGTCTGGACGTCCAGAAGTGCCTGGTTCAGCGGCCCTGTGCCGCCTCCCCGCACCCACCCAATAGGCACGGCGCTCGTCGCTTCGGCATCCGGGATCGCCGAGCTGGCAGTGCCGGTCTCCAGGGGGCGTGGCGCCGAGGTTGCTTTCTCAAGACGGCGGTGTGTCGGCGAGCCGACTTGAAGGAGTAGCCTCGCCATGGCCTCGTCTTCAGTCGGCGGCACCGGAGGGTCCGCTGGCTGTTTGCCTTGCGCGCTCCCAGACGGCGGCGAAGGCGGCGGTGGAACAATCACGTCCGGCGTGGAGGAGTCGCCGCCTTCCTTCTCCATGACGGGGTTCTCGCGGCCGGCTTCCCTAGTCTGCCCCGTGAATTCTGGAGGCGGCGGCGCAGAGTTCAGCGGGGTGACGAACACCGCCGATTGGCAGTGCGCGGCCTCCTTAGCCTTCCGCTTCCTCGCGACGACGGCTTCGGCCTCCGCCAGTTTCTTCTTGGCAGAGGCCTCCGCCTTATCGGTCTCCACCTTCTCCAGGCGGGCGGCCTCTTCCTTGTTGCGCTTCTCCTGCACATTCCGCTCCGTCGCCTCCCGGAGGTCAGCAGCGGGGTCAATCCGCCGAGTGGTGGCGGCCGTCTCCGTTGACCAGGCCATGACGGAGGCGGCGACAACCCTCTCAAGAGTGAGGGGAGCCCTGAAGCGAGGGAAGCCAGTAAAAGACTCAGACAAAGCTACAGAGAAAGAATAAAGTGTTAAGACGGAATACTCACGCGGAGACCAGTGGAGGCTTCTTTACTTCCTTGCGGAAGCGGATGGCCTTCGCGGCCGCCTCGTCCCGCTTGGTCGCCGCAGCCGAACTCTTGGGCTTCTTCGGCCGACTGCCGAACAAAGTCGGCATGGCCCTGTGCTTCTTCCCACCGCCTGGAGCACCCGGCGCGACAGAAGAGCCCGCGCTGGGATGGCTGGCTCCTGGCCGGGGGCGGGGGGCGACCTCCTCATCATCGTCAGGCCTGTACTCTAGACTAGCCCTGAGCCGCGGGACGCCTCCTCCTTCGGTGTCGTCTTCCAAAGCCGCCGCCCCCAGATCGGGGTCGTCGACGTCGCTCTCTGCCCGGTCGGCAAGGAACTTGCGGGCCGGCCCCGAGGTGCCAGCTGGTGGATGGAGGAGAGGATTCTGACCAAAACCGACTGGCCAGGTCGCACAAAACAAACTCGGCAAGAAAGAAGACAACTCGAAGAAAGAAACAAAGGGCAACTCACTATAGGTGGGGGGTTGGCGCGGGAGTACGGCTCCTTGCCGAACCGCCAGTCCTCCAACAGCTTGCTATCCGAGAGGTAGTTCACCATATAGGCCACCTCCTTGTGAGGCATGTCCTTGGTGCACATCTGACTCGGGTCACGACGCCCGCTCATTTGGCATATCATGTGGGGGCGGCCTTGGAGCGGGAGAACTCGGCGCGCCACAAAGGCGGCCAGCAGGTCCGGACCAGTCAGGCCCTCCGACTGCGTCAGCACTCGGAGTTGTGCGACGGCGCCGGCTCCCACAGGCGTCAGCGACTTGGCCCAGAACGACCAGTTGGGCAGTCTCCCAGCCGGCGGGCCGGCTTCGAAGGCCGGCAGGTTGACCCAATCGCCCCCACGAAGACGCTCTTCACGTAGAAGTACGATCGCTGCCACATCTTCACCGACTTTATCAGCGTGATGGTGGGGAAGGGGTTGTCGGCCCCCAATCTCCGCACGACGATGAACGCGCCGCATTGAGCCGGCACGCCTGCAGCCTGGGTGCCGAG
Organism: Triticum urartu; assembly: GCF_003073215.2. Lineage (NCBI taxonomy): Eukaryota > Viridiplantae > Streptophyta > Magnoliopsida > Poales > Poaceae > Triticum > Triticum urartu. The sequence continues at coordinate 75,543,235 of NC_053027.1, read as the reverse complement.
CTTGAAGAAGAAGAACTCCCCCCATAGCTCGAGGGTGGGGAGGACTCCGAGGAAGCCTTCACACAAGGCCACAAAGGCGGACAGCAGCACCACCGTGTTGGGCGTGAGGTGGTGCGGCTGGAGGCCGTAAAACTCCAGAAAAGAGCGGAAGAAGCTGCTCGCTAGCAGCCCCAATCCGTGCAGGCAGTGCAAGCGGAAGATGACCCGCTCGCCCTCCTCCGGCGCTGGGGAAATCTCCCCCCTCAGCGCAAGACGCACCCGCACGTAATCCTCGCCGGGGAGCCGACGAGTCTTGCGGAGGAACTCGATGTGGTCGTCATGAACTTCTGAGCCGTCCCAGGTGCCGAAACGCACCGAGGGAGGCGCGGCAGCAGAAGAAGAACTCATCGCGAGCTGATCGCCGCGGCGTTCGTCGAAGCTTGGGCGCGCGGCGGAGCAAGGAAGAAGAAGAAGGAGAAGAGCAAGGAGTAGTGGGAAGGAGGGGCGCGCGTGCTCTGCCGCGCCCCCCTTCTCCCCCTACGTATAGCCTCATGGGCTGCAAAGCCGAGGGGGCGGTCGTGGGATTTACTGCGCCCATGACCCCACGACCCCCACGTTTCCACGACAAAGTTACTGCGTGCAGTAACTTCACAAGAATCCCAACTGTCCTCTCAGGCCACAGCGGATCCGCTCGAGCGCCGAGGCACGGTAATGGCGGGCCCCCTCCTATGGGCCTGTCCCGTCATGCACGTAGGCTGGCAAACTGGCCCGGCCGCGCGTTGCCACGTGACAGGCCCGGAACGGGCGGCGGCCTGGAAGCTTAGCCAGCACGCTACTTGGATCCCGCCATGACGTTCAAAATACTATGCAAGTCAGAGTTGGGCGGGTCCGACTCCTTCTAGTCGGCCCGACGGAAATCAAGCAAGAACCATGTGTCGAACACCCGGAAAGAGAAACTGCTGAGGCTTCTCGGCCGATCGTCCGCGGCGCCTCACCAGCTTCGGGGACTACTGTTGGAGTAATGGGCCACAGGTAGGCTAACCTGAGCCCCAGAACCTTTCAAGACATCGGGGCAGGCTGCGCCCCTCAAGACCCCAGGACGAAGAGTCGCCTTCTGAGAAGTCGGCGGCAAGGCGACCGACTGCCCACTCGCGGCCGAGTCCCGGGGACGACTTCAGGATAAGCCGACTCCTGACTGGCGACTTCCAGAGAAGCCGGATTTGGGGAGTCGGCCCGTGACTCCAACAAACCCCATACCCTCATTGGGGGGGACAGGACCGGGGAGTGGCTACAGTAAAGCCCGCTCCCGCCCCTTACCAGGGGCAGGCATGGCCACAGCACACCGTACCTGGGGAGATCTCCATGCGGCGTGGCACTGTTGCCGTGCCGGCCCTGACATCAGCGCCGAAGGACCGAATCCTGCGCCCACAACGGCTTGTTGTACGACCCTGGGGCGGCGGGCCCCACCAGCCAGTGGGACCCTAGGAGACGGCAAGTGCGCCCCCAGTCGGACCCGTTGGGAGTTGGCCCCCGAGAGTCGGCCAGACCCTCCCCTGGGGCCCACGCGCCATTAATCAGATGTGACGGAGAGTGGCAATAGTGATCGCCCGCCAGGCAGCGGGGCTGTTGCCATGACTCCATGACCAAGCCCGCGTCATTAGAAGCACGGCTACAGTAATCAGCAGCCGGCAAGACCCGCCCGCGGCGGACGCGGCCTGTCGGCTCCGTACCTAGCCAGTCGGCGGGGCCCCCCAGTCGGCGGGCCCCAGTAGTCGGCGGAGAAGATGGAGGCCGAAGGCACTGACGGCTGGGCCCGTGTCCAGCCGGATTACCATTGTACCCCTGGGGGGTAGGCCTATATAAACCCCCCAGGGCACCCATGCAAAGGGTTGGAATCCATTAGCACTAGACCAGACCATATAGGAAGGAGAGAGCTAGCCTAGCCTTCTCCTACCTTCAGGAAACAGCTCAAGGAGCAATCGTGTAAACACTTTGCCGTAGTGATCATGCGGAGACCCCGCAGAGCAGCAGTAGGGCTATTATCTCCCCGGAGAGCCTTGAAGCTGGGTCAGATTCGCCGGCGTGCATGTCTTCGCCTCATCCCGTTTCCAGGCACCGGTGACTTTCTACTCGCCCCCACCATGATAAGCCATCCTTTGGCATATGTCGCACCCAACCCCCGACAGGCAGGAAGCTCGGCGCCACCTCCGGCCCAAGTCTTATCTGATTTGTTCGACGCTCTGGCAACATTGATGTCCGTGGAGGTAGACGCAGCAGCCAGGGATCAGCACGATGCGGAGATTGCAAAGGTGAAAGATCAGATAGCCCAGGCCAAGGCGGACCTGGCAGCAGAGAACGCCAGGATGGCTACGGAGAGGGCCGAGTTGGAAGCACAGGCTTACCGGATTAGACTGGACTAGAATGCTTCAGAGGAAGTCATGAGAAGAAGGTACCGATCACGTCTCCCATCGGTTTATGAGCCGCGGAATCTTTTCAACACGCCAGGCGCAGGAGCTGGTAATCAGGCAGGGGCGCCGGGAGTAGGAGCGCCGGTTCAGCCGCGCACGAAGGAACTGCCTCGCCAGAACAACATTGTACCATCAACGCCGCCCGGGCATTATTCCAACCCGTTGGACAATATTGTGGCCGCTGCGTCACGCCTGGCGGCCCTCCCAACCAACGGCGAGTCACCAGTGGCAATGGAAGCACGCCGAGCTAGGGATCTCCTTCAGACAGCACGAAATCAACAGCAAGCATATTCACACAGCCGTGAGAGGATTCACTCCACTCCCCGCCCAAGCCGGAGTTATAGCAGACACGTGGAAGACGAACCGGCCGTGTCCAGTAGTGCACGCCGCCGAAATTCGCCACGAGGGAACAACCCGGCTGGAGGAGGTGCCAATGCACAAGATGTTGTGGATCATGGCCGCGCACGTTGAGAGGCCGAGTTGACAGCTCGACACGAGGCACGACAGCATACTCTGGTTCACCCCACTACCTCCGTGGAGCCAGGGGCGATGTTCAGTTCCTTAGGGGTACCGTGCTTATCTCCTGCTTTGCGTAATGTGTGACTACACAAGGATTTCAAGGGACCTCGTAAGGTACCAAATTATACCGCCGATTTGCAGCCAGAGGCGTGGGTGGAGAGCTATGAGATGGCAATGGAGATGTTAGATGTGGACGAGGCGGTGTGTGCTAAATATTTCACCATGATGTTGGAAGGAACAACTCGCACTTGGTTGAAGAGCTTGCCGACCAACTCTATTGGATCATGGGCCGAATTGAAGCACCGGTTTATCCAGAACTTCAAGGATACGTGTAAGCAGCCGATGTCAATTGTAGATCTGGCTGCTTGTGTCCAAGAGGAAGGGGAGTCCACGACCCATTGGGTCAAACGGGTCTCGGCGATTTTGCATTCATCAGATCGTATCAACGTAGACACCGCAGTGTTAATGTTAGAGGGTAATTGCAGTTTCAAACTGTTGAAACAGAAGTTGGGAAGGCTCAAACGTCACTGCAACGACATGTCAACACTCATGGCTGCTTTGGTTAAATACGACGATTCAGATAATACCAAGGATCCGGATTCAGAGGAGGACAAACCAGAGAAGGGTAAGAATACTGGCAATGCCAAAGGACAACAACACAATCCGGCAGGCCATGGAAACGCTGGTAAGCGCAAGGCCGACAGTGGTTTGGACTTTGTCGCAAATACCAACGCACAGGAGAATGGCCAACGTCGTAAAGGCAAGCAGCCCTAGAGGGGTGGAGGTCCAGGCAACAATTTGGAGCGTTTGTTAAATCAGCCCTGTCCAAAGCATGGATCAAAGGAGAAACTGGCATCACATCTCTGGAAAGATTGTTATATCATGCGGGATTTCAAGAATTCCAATATGTTCCAATATGACAACGGCCCGCCCGGCGGTTCAGGAGGAGGTTTCCACGGGCCAGGTTACGGAGGCGGTGGTTCCGGTTCAGGGTTTCCAGGCAATCAAACCAGACACGTCAATCAAGGACACCAAGGCAACCAGGGAGGTTACAACCATCAAGGGAGTCAACAGCAGCAGCAGCAGTCGGGTTATCAGAGCAATCCCAAACAGCTGAACAGCGGGCAATATCATGTCTTCACTACTAGTTTGTGCAAACATGATCAGAAGCTTCACAAAAGAGTAGTCAACTCTATTGAGCCGGCAGTACCTCAGTATTTACGCTGGTCGGAGCAACCTATTTTGTGGAGTAGAGAGGATCACCTGCCCCGGGTTGATAATCCAGGTCACTTGGCCTTGGTGGTAGCCCCTCAAGTTGGGGGATACAAGTTCACTAAAGTGCTCATGGATGGGGGAAGTAGTATCAATATTTTGTATTATGATACGTTCCGCCGTATGGGGTTGACAGATAAGGATCTTAAACCATCGAATACGGTATTTCATGGTGTGGTGCCTGGTAAGTCTGCATATCCTATTGGTAAGATAGCTTTGGAGGTAGCTTTTGGAGATGACTACGATTCAAGGTCAGAAACAGTGACATTTGAGGTGGTGAAGATCAAAAGTCCGTACCATGCTCTGTTTGGGCGGCCGGTTTATGCTAAGTTTATGGCAAGGCCATGTTATGTTTACCTTCAGCTTAAAATGCCAGGTCATAAGGGGACTATCATAGTACAAGGAAGTATAAAGATTGCTTTGGAGTGTGAAGAAGGCGATGCGGCTTATGCTGAGTCGGTTTGTGCCACTGAGGAGTTAACATTCTATAAGGAGCAAGTTGATCCGGCAGACATGACCTCCTTAAAAAAGCCAACCACGGAACATGACCCAGCATTGAAGTTCAAATCAGCTATAGACACTAAGATGGTTGACTTTGTCCCTGGCGATTCATCCAAACAGTTCAGCATCAGCGCTAACTTGGATCCCAAATAGGAAAGCGCGCTCATCGAGTTCATTCGTGAGAATCGGGACATCTTTGCATGGAAACCTTCTGACATGCCAGGTGTACCGAGAGAACTCGCTGAGCACACACTCAACATTGATCCGAAATTCAAACTGGTCCGACAGTTCCTCCGCCGCTTCAACGAGCAAAGGCGCAAGGCTATAGGTGAAGAGGTCGCCCGTTTGTTGGCTGCTGGGTTTATTGTTGAAGTTTTTCATCCAGAGTGGTTAGCCAATCCGGTGCTGGTTCTTAAGAAAAATGGCACTTGGCGCATGTGTGTGGACTACACAGATTTAAACAAGGCTTGCCCTGCAGACCCCTTTGCTCTCCCTCGCATTGATCAGATAATTGATGCTACGGCGGGTTGTGACCGTTTGTGTTTTTTGGATGCTTACTCTGGTTATCATCAGATCAAAATGGCAGTTAAGGACCAGGAAAAGACAGCCTTTATAACTCCCTTTGGAGCCTTCTGCTATGTTTCCATGCCCTTTGGACTCAAGAGTGCCCAGGCAACTTACCAGCGATGTGTTCAGAATTGCCTTCATAAGCAAATTGGGTGCAATGTCCATGCATATGTAGATGATATTGTGGTCAAATCCAGAAAGGAGGAGATGTTGATAAATGATCTACAGGAAACTTTTGACAATCTCCGGGTCTACAAGATGATGCTCAATCCGGAGAAGTGTGTTTTCGGTGTCCCGGCAGGCAAGCTCTTAGGCTTTCTGGTTTCAAACAGAGGCATTGAGGCTAATCCGGAAAAGATTGCAGCGATTACGTCCTTGGCTAAACCGGCGTGTATTCACGATGTGCAACGTCTGGCCGGCCGGATTACAGCCTTGAGCCGGTTTATCAGCCACCTTGGAGAGAAGACCATTCCCTTATATCAGATGCTCAGGAAAACAGATAACTTTGTCTGGAGTGAAGCAGCTGATAAGGCATTTGAAGATCTGAAGAAACAGCTCATGGAACCGCCCGTACTGGCAGCACCGGTCAATAAAGAGCCCTTATTATTATACGTGGCTGCTAATGCCCGGGCTGTCAGCGTAGCCATTGTGGTAGAGCACAAAGAGCCTGGCAAAGAGTATCCGGTTCAACGGCCGGTTTATTATATCAGTGAGGTGCTCATTGAGTCAAAGCAGAGGTATCCGCATTGGCAGAAGCTGGTGTATGGGGTGTTTATGGCAAGCCGGAAGCTCAAACACTACTTTCAGGGCCATCCTATCACAGTAGTCAGTTCAGCTCCTCTGGGTGACATCATTCAAAACAGAGAGGCAACTGGCCGGATTGCCAAGTGGGCCATTGAGGTTGGACCTCACGGGCTCAGATATATACCCCGTACGGCGATCAAGTCCCAGGCACTCGTAGATTTCATTAACGATTGGACGGAGTTACAGGCACCTGAGGAGAAACCAGATAATACATATTGGACTATTCATTTTGATGGGTCCAGACAGCTAGAGGGTTCGGGGGCTGGAGTCATATTAACCTCCCAACGAGGTGATAAGTTTTGTTATGTCCTCCGTTTAATGTTCCCTTGTACTAACAATGCAGCTGAATATGAGGCTTTACTCCACGGTCTTCGGATGGCTAAAGAGATGAATTTGAGCCGGGTTAAGTGCTTCGGCGATTCAGATCTAGTGGCTCAACAAGTGTCTGGCACTTGGGATTCTAAGGACCCACTCATAGCTGCATATCGGCGAGAGGTGGACACAGTGGCTGGTCACTTTAAAGGTTATCAGGTGGACCATATAGACCGGCGGAAGAATGAAGCGGCGGACGCTTTAAGTCGTCTTGGTTCCCAACATAAACCGGTTTCGCCCAATGTCTTTCTTGATGTGTTGCACAATCCGTCAGTCAAAATACCACCCGAAGAAGATTTGGCTGTTCCTGATCTGGAGGCTCAATTGGTGGCAGCTTTGCATGCAATACCGGATTGGACGATCCCATATCTGGATTACATGAACCGGGGCGAGTTACCAGTTGAGGAAACGTTGGCCCGACAAATAATCCGGCGTTCAAAGTCCATGACCATACTCAACGGGGAGTTACATTGTTACAGTGTTTCAAGAGTGATTCAACGATGCGTTTCTCCTCAAGAAGGTTGTGAGATTTTGCGAGAAATTCATGAAGGGGATTGCGGTCATCACGCCGGTTCAAAGTCGTTGGTTGCTAAAGCTTTTCGCCACGGTTTTTACTGGTTGACGGCGCATGCTGATGCGGAGGATTTGGTCAAAAGATGTGATGGATGTCAAAAGTTTGCCCGTCGTGCGCACGTTTCGGCTCAAGAGTTGCGGATGATTCCAATTACGTGGCCATTTGCCACTTGGGGGCTGGATATGGTTGGACCCTTCAAGCATTCCAAGGACAAGAAGACCCATCTGTTAGTAGCAGTTGATAAATTCACTAAATGGGTAGAGGCAGAGCCAGTCAGCAAGTGTGATGCAGCCACAGCGGTTCAATTCATCAAAAAGGTGATATTCCGGTTTGGCTTTCCACATAGCATTATAACAGATAATGGCACTAACTTGTCAAAAGGAGAGATGGAAGAATTCTATCAACGTGAGCACATCCGGCTTGATCTAGCATCAGTGGATCACCCCCAATCTAATGGTCAAGCGGAAAGGGAAAATCAAGAAATTCTGCGGGGTATCAAACCAAGGCTTATGGTTCCCTTAAAGCGGACGCCAGGTTGTTGGGTCGAGGAGCTACCTTCTGTGTTATGGAGCATCAACACCACACCCAATAGGTCTACGGGTTACACGCCTTTCTTCATGGTTTATGGAGCAGAGGCGGTTCTTCCTAGTGACATCCGTCACGATTCGCCCCATGTGGTAGCTTATGTTGAAGCTGATAATGAGAAGGCACGTCAGGATTCTCTGGACCTGTTGGATGAAGAGCGGGATCTTGCAGCAGCGCGTTCGGCGATTTATCAACAAGATCTTCGATGTTATCACAGCCGCCGGGTTAAAACTAGAACCTTTCAAGAAGGTGATTTGGTGCTCCGGCTCATCCAGGATCAGACTGATATGCATAAGTTATCCCCCCTTGGGAAGGACCCTTTATGGTCAGCAAAAATCTGCACAACGGATCCTACTACCTCATTGATGTTCGAGAGCATGAAGACTCACGTCAATCGGAGGAGGAGACAAAGCGGCCATGGAACATAGCTCTCCTTCGGCCTTACTATACTTGAAGCCATAGGATTTTTCACCTGTACATATTTATGACAGTGTATATACCATATAATAAACCGGAGCCTCCGTTATAAGCAGGGTATCTGTTCTTTCTTATATCATATGTGTGCTTTTACAAGTTAACGGTCAAAGCGGAGTCTTTGTTAAACTAGATTTAGCAACTGCATAAAGATAAAGAAAATCACTAGGGGGCTTGGTCATGTTTGAACCACAGCTACACCTCTTGATAGGCTTTTCAGCCACACAAGGGCAAATTTGTGGAGCCAAAGAGAGTATTGTGCACTGTACAAACTCAAACATAGGCACACACTGAGCATCGCTCACAAAGTTACTTGGGGGCTCTTTTTTGCAAAGAAACAAAGAGTTTGAAAGGACCCTCGTAATTGGCTATCAAGCCACGGCTTGGAAGCCTGGTGTATTCACCTAAAACCCCGGGTTAACCTGCCTTCATCAAGTAAGCCACTCCTATCAAGGTAATCCTAGCATGACCCATCGAACGTTTGACAAGTCAATCTTTTACAGACCCTGAACTTGTCATAGTTAAAACGGTGATTGGTTAATTGGAGGCCCATCTTAAAAGGCTTTGTTAAATGGTTTAACTCAGAGGCATGGCAGCCCATGAAAAGCCTCGATTTGGAGCCTGGCAGCTCGTAAAAAGCATCGCATATTTTCCTATTTGCATTTTGTTTATTGATAATCATAAGTATTTTTTGATAAACCGACATCCTTGATCCGGCTTGCTTTCCAACCACCAGCTGTTGGCTCATGATCAGTTATAAACCGGTGGTCACTGACCCGGTATGGTTTGACTAAATCACCAGTGTTATGAAGAAAATCCGGTAGGTATACCGGTCCGGTTTAATAGATAGACCGGCATTTTGAAGATGAGATTATCAAACGTATTGGGTTGGTGTTAAACACCTTTGCTGTATACACGTTTGCTCACTCAATGAGGTATGTTCTGTACATTATTTTTTGTACAAACACTTGGTTATTCAGCTCAAGTACTATATACTTCTTGGATATTATGACATGTTTAGCGGTAAACCGCTAGACACTTTTAAGTTTTTTGTACCCAGGAAGGCAAGTCATCATAGACTATGCATAAAATATATCCTGAAGGGCGGCACAGATTGTCACAAAGGGATATGAAGCATGCTCGATGGCATGGCAGATAAACAAAGTTTCAGCTATCCTATTACATGAAGCTTTAAAGCAGCTCAATAGTGCCATTGTTTTTCACAGTAGTCATATAAACAGGCGACCGGATCAGGACTCTTCATCACGACGGTTTGACATTTGCGGATCAGTTGGTGCACGCACTTCTTCATCCCTCCCCAGCCGCTGGAAATCAGCCTTGACCAATCGATTCCGGTTAAAGCTCGGAATACTGCTTCTTCATGGATTAGATCAGAAGGGTTAATATCAGGGGCATAAGTGTGCTTACGAATCGGAGGCACAAGTTCTTCGACTTCATGGATCTCGGCCGGCTGTCTTCTCCCTTCTGCATCATAAAACGGTTGAAAATGGGACAAATCGGTGTCTTCAGCTAATTTGCTGGCCGCTGGCCGCATCTGTTTGGTCAACCGCCGAAGATCATCATTGTCAAAGTTTGAGCCGTCTTCTTTAATGCCTAGATACCCTTTAATGATATCCTCCGCTTCAAGATCTGGAATCCAGGCCTTGGCTCGAATAAGGGCAGTTAATGCTCCGGCTCTTGCAGCGGCTCTTTTCAACTCGACAATACGCGCCGGTAACATGCCCAGCTTCTCAAGTGTTTCCTTAATCAATGTTGGTGCCGGTTTGTTATAAGCTGCTGTACTAATGGCTCACTGAGATCCAGAGTATAGCTTCTCAACCAATGTGTATGCCGCTTTGAGCTTCATCCGCATATCTGCACCAAGATGAGTGATCCGAGTTCCTGCCAAAGATTTTTTCAACATCGTGGTCAGTTTTAAGATTCATTGACTGATGCAACATACATAAGCAGATACTTACCAAAGATAGCAGAGGTCATAGCATTGATTTGGCGCTTCAAATCGGCTAGTTCTTCAGCCACCGGTTTCAGGGCTTCCTCGGCATCTACGGCTCTTTTGGTCAAACCAGCTTTTTCTGTTTCCCATGCAGCACGATCTTGATTGAAGGATTCTTTCAATTTTTCCATTCCGGCCAGGGCCTGGGTCAGCTCCTCCTTGGCTTTTGCAGCTTCAGCTTGTTGCGACTTCACATTTTCTTGCAAGTCAGAGTTTTTGGCATCTTTGCTTCTCAGTTCAGCCTGCAACATTGAAGGTATCTTCAACAAAACAACATGTATATGCACTAAGTATAAAGCATATAACAAGTTATCCACTTCATACTTGGGGGCTAATGCTTATTTGCTCTCAAATACTACCTTCTATGCAAGTCTCCAGAACAATGCAAGCATTATCCTTGACACTTGGGGGCTAATGTATGTTTGTTCTAAACTGGCGGCGTGGATTAAAAACCGGATTAACTTGCCAAGTTAACCCGGCTTTTGGGGGCTATGATTCAAAATGTTATCTCATTTTTCAAACATGAGTTTTATTTATGATTGAAGACACGCCTTGGCAAGGATTAATGATGGGATGCTTCAAGTGTTACAAAGACCCGGTTTATGATTGACAATCATAAAACGGCTCTTGGGGGCTACTTGGAATAGTATTTCAGCTATAAATCAATGTGCAAGGAAGAAGAATTTACCTCATATCGTTCTTTCATCAAATTCACCAAACCGGCTTCATAATCCCGGTTTGAGTGCAGGCGGTTCAAGAAGCCGGAATGAAGCTCATCAGCGTTAAGATGAGCATAGTTTGATAAGTCGCTTCTCCATTTACCTTTATCCCTGGCAATTTGCTCTTCTTTGGCACTATGCTGAGCCAAAATGATGGGATGACCAGGAGAACTGTGGCCGGCTCCAGTAATAATAATGTCATCGCCTTGGCCTTCAGGATTTTGGGCGGATGATGGTGGAATTTCAGTGTCTTTCATTGGATTAGCCCGGTTTGGTTCTACCGGTTCAGCATCAGGGGCGGCAGGCTCAGCATCTGTGGGTTCGTCAGTATGTTGGCTGTCAAGGGGCGGATCATCAAACGTTGTTTCAGGATGGAGGCCTTCCGGTTCACCTGTTTGCTCCGGTTCAACTCTTGGTTCTTCTTCTTCAGCAACAGGGTCTTCTGGCGGATTGGTGACCCGAGCTTTCTTGCTGGGTCTGGCTTTGGCCCTGCAAACAGAATAAAAAGGGTTAACATCATGTTCAAGAGATGTAGGGCGCATTGAAAGGAAAGGTTTTTCGTAACTCACCCAGCCACAGTTTTCAAAGGGGGGAGTTGAGTTGCTGTCGATTCACCAAAAGAGGAAAGAGGTGTCACCTGATAATTTGAATCGGACGGATTAAGAGGCCGTCTGAAATAACCTGCCTTGGGGTAAGAATGGTCAGAAGTAGGAGAGACCTCAGACCGACGCTTCCGAACCGGAGTATCAGGTAAACCGGTAGAGGTGACCTGTTGGCCACTGTGCCGAGTTGTCTGGCGAGCCACATGCTGTCGAGTCTTCAAAATAAATGTTGGATCCAAGTGAGCAAGAGTATGAGAAAAGCTTACTTTCCAGATTGTTTGGCGAGGTTTTTGTGTTGGCATAGAGTCTGAACCGAAGGAAAGGGTAATTACCTCTACGTCCTCAGCATGACTAGCTTCGGCCTCCTCCCGAGGAAGATCATTCTTAACAAGATGCATAAAAAGAGAGCCAAGTGAGTCAAGTTCTACCTCAGCTTCTGGGTCATCAGTATCATCATCAAGCTCCATATTAATCCGGTGAGCCGTTTTCCACTTTGACGTCCGTTTTATGGCTTTGGTCTTCGGGCGGGTTGGCTTGGCCACTTTGTCTCCAGTTGGCTTTGCCGCTTTTTCTATGGATTTCCGTTTCTAGAAGGGGTCCTCACCCTATACATATAAAGAAGAAGGGTTACAGCTTGTATAAGTCAAATATATTAGAGATGAAGAGGAAGTGTAATGCTTACAGCAGGCGGTTTGTTCTTAGTGTAGAAGGGACTCAGGCCAGTTTGACTACAGACCAGTTCCGATTCATTCAGAATCTTCTTTACACCTTCAGTAATTTCTTCCTCAGATAATTGGATGTTGCAGTGGCGTTGAGGATCGTCAACCTCACCGGTATATTCGCACATTAAACTGGGACGCCGGCTTAGCAGCAAGATACTCCAGGATATCCAACAGCGTACAAAATCCACACCTGTTAAACCGTTTGCCATAAAGGCCCGGAGCTTGGCGATTTGAGGAGCATATTTTGCCCTTTCTGAGGAGCTCAAGCGTTGTGGCATTGGGTGTGTATTGGATAATCTATGATCTCGGAAGCCGGGGAGGGGATTCTCATCTTTAGGCAAAGTGTCTCTGCAATAGAACCATGTTTGGTTCCATTCCTTTGGGTGGCTATGGTGTTTGGCATGAGGAAATTCCACTTCTTTCCGCTTTTGAATCGAAACACCACCAAGCTCTGTATTCGGGCCATTCACAAACTCTGTGCGCCGGTTTAAGTGAAATAAATCCTAGAACAATTCTGCAGTTGGTTCTTCCTGTAAATAGGCTTCACAGAAGACTTGGAAATTGCATAAGTTGGAGACTGAATTGGGACCAATATCTTGTGGATGCAGTTGGAAGCTGGCGAGCACATCTCGATAAAATTTTGACCCTGGCGGTTTGAAACCGCGGCCTATATGGTCAACAAAGATTACCACTTCGCCTTGTCTTGGGGTTGGAGGATTCTCAGTTCCTGGGGCTCGCCATTTGATTTCAGTTTTCTTAGGCAGAGAGCCGATGCTAACCATCTCATCCAGTTGAGCCTCAGTAACTCGGGAACGAGCCCAGTTGCAGGCAGTGAATTGTTTGGCCATTGCAAAGCAAACAAACTGAAAATGAAAGGCCGGTTTATAAATTATGCATGATCATACACAAGAGACAAGGGAGTAAGAAACGTACTAATATAATAAATGGTACAACCCGGAGACTAGTATGATGAGAAAGAAGGTAATGCTAGCGCAGGATTGATCAGACACTGTTAAACCGGAGCGTAATTATGAAGGTAACATGCTCTTCCGGTTTATCAGAGGGCTAATGGCATAGACTATTTATCCAATATCAAATCGCTTATATTGGTGCGAGGAGAAACAGATTTCACAGTGATGTATAAAACTTTCGGATCTAGAGATAAGACAGAAAAGCAAAAATAATGGGATCTTGAAGGGGTGCAGAACTGAAGCAATTTTTGACAGACAGATCAGTTCTTTGCGCATAAAGATTTGTGATGATCATGGTAGGTAAGCTATGGTAAGAGATGTATCAAGCTTGAAGTGTCCATCTATTAAAGGAAGAACATGGAAGAATAGCACTGATGAACTTCGGAAGAACTGCGAGGAATATCGAAACCCTAGAACAAATCTATGGTGAAAAAAGTGGAGAACTTACCGGAGCTAGTGAGGAAGCGGAAGGGCACCGCAGTTCTCTGGTGCGTTCAGGGCGATGCAGCGGCCGAGCTCGGAGCAGAAACGACGGTCGACGGTGGCGGCGGAGTACCAGAGGCTGAGCGGCGCGAGGAAGACGATGTGAAGAGGCACGGGGGGAATGGTGAAAATGACCCCTCGGTCCTATTTATAAGGCGAAGTGAAAAATGGCAAGTGCGGGAGTTGAGGAGTCCAAAAAATGGATAAGTTAATAAAGGTGTCGCCTCGACAACTGGATATATATTAAATGAAGGAAATCTCCGATATCAATGGATGGATGACGTCAAGACGGTTTATCGTAATTTTGAAGTATGACGTCATGGCGATTTACAAGATCAAAAACGAAGACAAGAGAGAAGATTTTTTCTAAAGTGTGGAAGATTGACATGAACAAGTTCAAACCAATCTGGGGCCTAATGTTGGGGATATTACTACTGGAGGTAAACCGGCCTTGGGTAGCCGGGTTGACTCTTTGAAGATTAGAAGCCCATGAAGATGTAAAGATTCTAGCGCTTTACGGAGGGCCCAAAGGCGAGTTACAGTATGTAAATGTAAACCGGCCCAGTCATGTAACTTGTATAGTAAGATAGAAAGAGAGAGGCCGAACCGGATACGTTTATAAACCAGCTTCGGGACTCTGTAGCCCGGCGGGCGTCAACCTATGTATATAATGGGACGACCCGGCCGCGGTTTAGAGACAGACAACAACAACTCGAAAGCCAGACAAAGCGGATTCGCTCCCTGGCCTTCGAAACCCTAGCAATACCAATCACAACTAGACGTAGGCTTTTATCTTCACTGAAGGGGCCGAACTAGTATAAACTCCCGTGTCCCCTTGTCCGGTTTAACCCCTTTAAGCTAACCCATTGCGATGGCTCCACAACTAAGTCCTTTCACGAGGACATCTGTCGTGACAAACCCACGACAGGCGCCGCTGCCGAGGAGGTGAGTGCTTGAAGGTATATCTTTAGATCTTGCAATCGAGTCTTTTTAGTTTCTTGTTTTATCACTAGTTTAGTTTATAAAAGAAAACTATAAAAAATGGAATTGAGTTTGTCTCATACGCTTCACCTTTTTAATATCTTTCATGAGTATGATGGAAATGATAATAGTGCTCAAGTGCTAGAAGAAGAAATCTATAAAATGTGTGGCACTAAATATTTGAATGATGAGCATGATTGAAATGTTGTTAGTATGAATTCCTTGAATATCTATGATGCTAATGATATGCAAAGCCACAAGCTTGGGGAAGCTATGTTTGATGAAGATTATATTTTTTGTCCCCTAAGTTTTGATGAGAAAATTTATTATGATGAAAACATGCCTCCTATTTATGATGATTATATTTATGAAAGTGGATTTGGAGAGGTCATGACTTTATTTTGTGATGAATCCACTATTTCGGAAGAGGTTCCAATTGATTATGAGAACAAAGTTGTTATCTATGATGATTATTGTGATGACTTGTATGATATAAAGAATAATGATATCCATGAAACTTTTCATCATGATTTTAGTTTTCAATTGGATTATGCCTCACATGATAGTTATTTTGTTGAGTTTGCTCCCACTATTATTCATGAGAAGAATTTTGCTTGTGTGTGGAGAGTAGTAAATTTTCTATGCTTGTAGATCATGAAAAGAATGCTTTAGGTGCTGGTTATATTGTTGAATTCATTCATGATGCTACTGAAAATTATTATGAGGGAGGAACATATGCTTGTAGGAATTGCAATAATATCAAGTTTCCTCTCTATGTGTTGAAAATCTTGAAGCTATGCTTGTTTTACCTTCCTACGCAAGTTGATTCTTGTTCCCACAAGTTTTTACTCACAAAATCCCTATGCATAGGAAGTGGGTTAGACTTAAATGTGCTAGTCATATTCTTTATGATGCTCTCTTTATGTTTCAATTCTTATCTTTTATGTGAGCATCATTGAAATCATCATGCCTAGCTAGGGGCGTCAAACGATAGCGCCTGTTGGGAGGCAACCCAATTTTATTTTTGTTCCTTGCTTTATGTTCCTGTTTAGTAATAAATAATTCATATAGCCTCTGTTTAGATGTGGTTTTATGCTTTTAATTAGTGTTTGTGCCAAGTAGAACCATTGGGAAGACTTGGGGAAAGTCTTGTTGATCTTGCTGTAAAAAACAGAAACTTTAGCGCTCACGAGAACTGCTGCAATTTTTATTTGGAAAGTGATATTTAGTTAATTCTTTTTGAAGATGATTAATAGATAAATTACTCAGGCCCAGTAATTTATTTGAGAATTTTATGAGTTCCATAAGTATACGTTTGATCCAGATTACTACAGACTGTTCTGTTTTTGACAAATTCTGTTTTTCATGTGTTGTTTACTTATTTTGATGAATCTATGGCTAGTAAAAGAGTTTATAAACCATAGAGAAGTTGGAATACAGCAGGTTTAACACCAATATAAATAAATAATGAGTTCATTATAGTACCTTGAAGTGGTGTTTTGTTTTCTTTCGCTAACGTAGCTCACGAGTTTTCTGTTAAGTTTTGTGTTGTGAAGTTTTCAAGTTTTGGGTAAAGATTCGATGGAATATGGAATAAGGAGTGGCAAGAGCCTAAGCTTGGGGATGCCCAAGGCACCCCAATATAATATTCAAGTACAAACAAAAGCCTAAGCTTGGGGATGCCCCGGAAGGCATCCCCTCTTTCGTCTTCGTTCATCAGTAACTTTACTTGGAGCTATATTTTTATTCACCACATGATATGTGTTTTGCTTGGAGCGTCAATTTATTTTGTTAAGATTTTCTTGATTTTATTTAGAACAATGTTTTGCATCTTTTGTTTCAATAAAAGTGGCATTGGTAGCCTTTACTATGCCTATTTTAGAAGTCCACATGTTGCTGTTTGAAAACAGAAAGTTTACCACTGTTGCAATAATTCCCTAGAAAAGTCAGAATGTGATAAAATGTTGAAACCTTTTGCATATTAAGATCTGATAAATTTACTACAGTGGGAATTTTCTTTAATAATTTTTGGATCTAGGGATGTATGGATGTTGCTGCATTCTTTACAGACTGTCCTGTTTAGGCAGATTGCTGTTATGTTTGCATTGTTTACATATGTTTGCTTCTTTAATGATTCTATTTAAGGATAGGAATATTAAATATGCAGAGGAATTTAGTATGAAATTTTGAATAATAATTTTAGTGATTTGCTACAGTAGATTATGATAAGGTTTTTGCAATGTGTTATACTAACTTATCTCACGAGTCCTTGTTGAGTTTTGTGTGGATGAAGCTTTTGAGATTTAGGGAGACCGTGATATGAGAGGAATTAAGGAGACACAAAAGCTCAAGCTTGGGGATGCCCAAGGCATCCGAAGATAATATTTCAAGAAGTCTCAAGCGTTTAAGCTTGGGGATGCCCCGGTTGGCATCCCACCTTTCTTCTTCAACAACTATCGGTTAGTATCGGTTGATCCTAAGTTTTTGCTTCTCCACATGATGTTTGATATTCTTAGATGTCATTTTATTTTGCTTTGCTTGCTGTTTTAATAAATTATCAATATCTGAAATTATTAAATGAGAGAGAGTCTTCACATAGTTGCATAATTATTCGACTACTCATTGATCTTCACTTATATCTTTCGGAGTAGTTTGTCATTTGCTCTAGTGCTTCACTTATATCTTTTAGAGCATGGTGGTAGTTTTATTTTGAAGAAATAGATGAACTCTCATGCTTCACTTAGATTATTTTGTGAGTCTTAAATAGCATGGTAATTTTCTTAAAATCCTAATATGCTTGGTATTCAAAGAATAGTTAAAAAATTTCTTATGAGTGTTTTGAATACTAAGAGAAGTTTGATACTTGATGATTGTTTTGAGATATGGAGGTAATAATATCAAAGTCATGCTATTTGAGTAGTTGTGAATTTGAGAAGTTCTTGTGTTGAAGTTTGCAAGTCCATAGCATGCACGTATGGTAAATGTTGTGTAAATTTTTTGAAACATGAGGTGTTATTTGATTGTCTTCCTTATGAGTGGCGGTCAGGGACGAGCGATGGTCTTTTCCTACCAATCTATCCCCCTAGGAGCATGCGCATAATGCCGAGGTTTTTGATGACTTGTAGATTTTTGCAATAAGTATGTGAGTTCTTTATGACTAATGTTAAGTCCATGGATTATACGCACTCTCACCCTTCCATCATTGCTAGCCTCTTCGGTACCGTGCATTGCCCTTTCTCACATTGAGAGTTGGTGCAAACTTCGCCGGTGCATCCAAACCCCGTGATATGATACGCTCTTTCACACATAAACCTCCTTATATCTTCCTCAAAACAGCCACCATACCTACCTATTATGGCATTTCCATAGCCATTCTGAGATATATTGCCATGCAACTTTCCACCGTTCCATTTATTATGACACGCATCATCATTGTCATATTGCTTTGCATGATCATGTAGTTGACATCGTATTTGTGGCAAAGCCACCGTTCATAATTTTTCATACATGTTGCTCTTGATTCATCGCAATCCCGGTACACCACCGGAGGCATTCATATAGAGTCATACTTTGTTCTAGTATCGAGTTGTAATCATTGAGTTGTAAATAAATAGAAGTGTGATGATCATCATTTTCTAGAGCATTGTCCCAAGTGAGGAATAAAAAAAAGAGAAAGGCCATAAAAAAAAGAGAAGGCCCCAAAAAAGAGAAAGGCCATAAAAAAGAGAAGGCCCAAAAAAATGAGAGAAAAAGAGAGAAGGGACAATGCTACTATCCTTTACCACACTTGTGCTTCAAAGTAGCACCATGATCCTCATGATAGAGAGTCTCTTGTTTTGTCACTTTCATATACTAGTGGGAATTTTTCATTATAGAACTTGGCTTGTATATTCCAACAATGGGCCTCCTCAAGTGCCCTAGGTCTTCGTGAGCAAGCAAGTTCGATGCATACCCACTTAGTTTATTTTGTTGAGATTTCATACATTTATAGCTCTAGTGCATCTGTTGCATGGCAATCCCTACTCCTTGCATTAACATCAATCGATGGGCATCTCCATAGCTCATTGATTAGCCTCGTTGATGTGAGTCTTTCTCCTTTTTTTTCTTCTCCACATAACCCCCATCATCATATTCTATTCCACCCATAGTGATATATCCATGGCTCATGCTCATGTATTGCATGAAAGTTTATAGGTTTGAGATTACTAAAGTATGAAACAATTGCTTGGCTTGTCGTCGGGGTTGTGCATGATGAGAGTATTCTTGTGTGACAAAAATGGAGCATGACTAAACTATATGATTTTGTAGGGATGAACTTTCTTTGGCCATGTTATTTTGAGAAGACATAATTGCTTAGTTAGTATGCTTAAAGTATTATTATTTTTATGTCAATATGAACTTTTATCTTGAATCTTATGGATCTGAATATTCATGCCACAATTAAGAAGAAATACGTTGAAATTATGCCAAGTAGCACTCCGCATCAAAAATTCTGTTTTTTTATCATTTACCTACTCGAGGACGAGCAGGAATTAAGCTTAGGGATGCTGATACGTCTCCAACGTATCTATAATTTTTGATTGCTCCATGCTATATTATCTACTGTTTTGGATGTTTATGGGGTTTATTATACACTTTTATACCATTTTTTGGGACTAACCTATTAACCCAGAGCCCAGTGCCAGTTTCTGTTTTTACCTTGTTTTAGAATATCGCAGAAAAGGAAAACCAAACGGAGTCCAATTGACCTGAAACTTCACGGAACTTATTTTTGGATTAGAAGAAGCCCAGGAGACTTGGAGTCGACGTAAGGGGAGCTTCGAGGAAGCCATAAGGTAGGGGGGCGCGCGCACCCCCTGGGCGCGCCCTTCACCCTCGTGGGCCCCTCGTGGCCCCCCTGATGCACTTCTTCCACCTATATATCTCCATGTACCCTAAAACGATCGGGGAGCACAATAGGTCGGGAGTTCCGCCACCAGAAGCCTCCGTAGCTACCGAAAGCCAATCTAGACCCATTCCGGCACCCTGCCGGAGGGGGCAATCCCTCTCCGGTGGCCATCTTCATCATCCCGGCGCTCTCCATGACGAGGAGGGGGTAGTTCTCCCTCGGGGCTGAGGGTATGTACCAGTAGCTATGTGTTTGATCTCTCTCTCTCTCCCTCGTGTTCTTGAGGTGATACGATCTTGATGTATTGCGAGCTTTCCTATTATAGTTGGATCCTATGATGTTTTCTTCCCCCTCTACTCTCTTGTAATGGATTTAGTTTCCCTTTGAAATTATCTTATCGGATTGAGTCTTTAAAGATTTGAGAACACTTGATGTATGTCTTGCTGTGCGTATCTGTGGTGACAATGGGATACCACGTGATTCACTTGATGTATGTTTTGGTGATCAACTTGCGGGTTCCGCCCATGAACCTACGCGTAGGGGTTGGCACACGTTTTCGTCGTGATTCTCCGGTAGAAACTTTGGGGCACTCTTTGAGGTTCTATGTGTTGGTTGAATAGATGAATCTGAGATTGTGTGACGCATATCGTATAATCATACCCACGGATACTTGAGGTGACATTGGAGTATCTAGGTGACAATAGGGTTTTGGTTGATTTGTGTCTTAAGTTGTTATTCTAGTATGAACTCTAGGGCTGTTTGTGACACTTATAGGAATAGCCCAACGGATTGATTGGAAAGAATAACTTTGAGGTGGTTTCGTACACTACCATAATCTTTTCGTTCGTTCTACGCTATTAGTGACTTTGGAGTGACTCTTTGTTGCATGTTGAGGGATAGTTATATGATCCAATTATGTTATTATTGTTGAGGGAACTTGCACTAGTGAAAGTATGAACCCTAGGCCTTGTTTCAACGCATTGCAATACCATCTGTGCTCACTTTTATCATTAGTTACCTTGCTGTTTTTATATTTTCAGATTACAAAAACCTTTATCTAGTATCCATATACCACTTGTATCACCATCTCTTCGCCGAACTAGTGCACCTATACAAATTACCATTGTATTGGGTGTGTTGGGGACACAAGAGACTCTTTGTTATTTGGTTGCAGGGTTGCTTGAGAGAGACCATCTTCATCCTATGCCTCCTACGGATTGATAAACCTTAGGTCATCCACTTGAGGGAAATTTGCTACTGTCCTACAAACCTCTTCACTTGGAGGCCCAACAACGTCTACAAGAAGAAGGTTGTATAGTAGACATCAGCGTCTTCCCAGTGCGGAGGCAGTACTCCACCTCCTCCGCCTCACAGCGCTTGATGTACCGATCTGCCTCTTGCTGGCGGACGCGCGCGTCCGATCTTGCCATTTCGTTGGGCGCCCACCGGAGCTCCACGTTGGTGGCACACTGGAGCTTATCGGCCCACCTCCACACAGCGACGAGGCGCCCAGTGCCTATACCTTCCTCATGAAGTACCCGTCTTCGTACACCTCCTCGGCACGACGACGCGCCTGGCCCGAAAGCTCTGCGACCTCCTTTTTCTAGCTAGGCGGCATCATGGGCTTCACAGGTCGCCTGGTACCTGGCTTCTTCCTTCGCCATCTCCTTCTTGAATGCCACTTGCCTGGCTTTCTCAGCTGGTGGCAGCAACTTCCACAGACAAAGATTGTACTGGCCCCAAAACCAATCCAAAGTTGGGGGGTCCGGCGTAACTTCGTCAGGCAGCGCGTAGGGGTCCTCGTTTTTGCTAATCGAGTGAGCATCCTCGGGGGGCGGCGACTCCTCGTCGGCACGTGGGCAGACCGGCGGCGCCATGGCAGAGATTTGAGAGAGAGAGAGAGAGAGGGCGAGCGAGGGGAGGATGTAGATGAGAATGCAGGCGGGATGACGTGAGCAAGGTAGTATTATTGGCGGCCGGAATCTAGATCGACGGGGACAGTACACACGCCGGTCACCAGAATTTACAAGTACTGTAGTTTGAATTACACACGATTCCCGCATCAAAATCAGTGTGTGAACATAATAGCCAAAATCCGTGTGTGAACATAATAGCTGACGGTTTCCAATGCAGAACCGTGTCTGATTAATGATCCCCGCCATTCACCTACCAAACCTTAAGCTGCGAGATAGACTGCCAATCGTGTGGGGGCCGGTTGTCTTGCCAGATCTTTACATTTTCTTTTTTGAACACCTTATATTTACATCGTCTGATGATTTTTTAACTTGCACAGAAGACAACAAAAAAATGATTTTTTAAACCGTTATGGTTAGGCGTTGCATGTAGATGTAGTTCAAAATTGAATTATGGTCATTAAATGGTTATAAAATCACTTAAATGTCTTGAAAAGGTCAAATGACCCTTGAAATTTTCCAACTTTTCACATGACAGTAGTATTAGTGCACGTTAAACGTAGAAAAAAATTTGAAGGCTGTAAGAGGAAGCTATCTCCCGTTCGTCATCAAACATGCATTGTTCCCTCTCAGAACCATGAACGTGAGTTGCTCCGGTTTGTGACGGGTGAGTGTCCAAACTTTCGACAAACAGGCCAATTTTTTAACCACATCATCTTGGTGGCATGGCATTAAATCAAGCAAGGTTTCATGTTTTTCTGATCATTTTTTATTTTTTTGGAATTAAAATGCCATGGCACTCCATGCATGTGTGCCCATGCCTTGAGACCAACATGTTTGAAAATTCCTTCTAATTTACTGCACATGGAATTAACTCGCACACAAGTACACAAAAATATGATTTTTCAAAGCGTTATGGTTAGGCATTGGTTGTAGATGTAGTTCAAATTTGAATTACAGTCATTAAATGGTTATAAAATCACTTAAATGTCTTTAAAAGTTCAAATGATCCCTGAAATTTTCCAAATTTTCACAAGACAGTTGTATTAGTGCATGTTAAACGTAGAAAAAAAAAATTGAAGGCCGTAAGAGGAAGCTATCTCCCGTTCGTCATCAAACATGCATTGTTCCCTCTCGTAACCACGAACCTTCTAGTGAGTTGCTCCGGTTTGTGAGGGGTGTGTGTCCAAACTTTCGTCAAACATGCCAATTTTTTACCAAATCATCTTGGTGGCATGACATTAAATCAAGCAAGGTTTTCATGTTTTTCTGATCATTTTTTAGTTTTTTGGAATTAAAATGCCATGGCACTCCATGCATGTGTGCCCATGCCTTGAGACCAATATGTTTGAAAATTCCTTCTAATTTACTGCACATGGAATTAACTCGCACACAAGTACACAAAAATATGATTTTTCAAACCGTTATGGTTAGGCGTTGCATGTAGAAGTAGTTCAAATTTGAATTACGGTCATTAAATGGTTATAAAATCACTTAAATGCCTTTAAAAGGAAAATGACCCCTGAAATTTTCCAAATTTTCACAAGACAGTTGTATTAGTGCATGTTAAATGTAGAAAAAAATTTGAACGCCGTAAGAGGAAGCTATCTCCTGTTCGTCATCAAACATGCATTGTTCCCTCTCGGAACCGCGAACCTTCTAGTGAGTTGCTCCGGTTTGTGAGGGGTGTGTGTACAAACTTTCGTCAAACATAACAATTTTTTTACCACATCATCTTGGTGGCATGACACTAAATCAAGCATGGTTTCATGTTTTTTTGATCATTTTTTTATTTTTTGGAATTAAAATGCCATGACACTCCATGCATGTGTGCCCATGCCCTGAGACCAATATGTTTGAAAATTCCTTCTAATTTACTTCACATGGAATTAACTCGCACACAAGTACACAAAAATATGATATTTCAAACCGTTATGGTTAGCCGTTGCATGTAGATGTAGTTCAAATTTGAATTACTGTCAGGACCCCGATTCCAAGTCACATCGATCTAGCTGGTAACACCTCATATCACTTTGCGGCCTCACGCACGGTATTCCCATGGGTGTCGCCTTACCATGGCCCGGGACCGTTTGCGCCTTTTGGCTCACGTATATGATAGTGTCGCTAGCATCCATATGACAGAGAACCCGGGCCGACATGGCTAGTCGTGAACCCAAAGCGGCACTAACCCATGGGGACAGGCATACATGAATCAACTTCGAGCATGTCGGTCAGCAGCGTGTGAATCCGGGCTGTAGCACTGGGCTAACAGGACTCCGGTAACCCGAGCTGTAGCAGGCTAGGCAGGACTCCGGATGTCACCGCGTGACATTTCCCCGAAGGGACAGACACAGGAACGAAGTGAAACACATGCCGGCCAGTCAAGTGTCTTGAGCAGTAGTGTTGGGCTAGCAGGACTCCGGTGAACCGGGCTGTAGCGGACTACTATGGCTCATGGAAGCACTAGACTACATTTCTCCATAAGAGAGGCTTCCAAGGATAAACAACTAGATTGTCGGATCCCACACATACCAAGCATTTCAATCATACACACAATATGCTCGATATGTGTAAATACAACATGGCATCACAACATAACTCTACGACTCAAGTATTTATTCATTAGGCTCCGAGGAGCGAGAAATTACAAACATGGTTCTCATGACCCAACAATCATAGCATACAATTCAAAACACATGCGGAAACATAACATGTCTGAGTACAAACATCTATAAATGAAAAAGGCTAAGAAGCCTGACTATCTACCAGATCCTGCCGAGGGCACAAGATCGTAGCTGAGGTATCAAGCTAAACGTTGAAGTCCACACGGAACTACTAGCGAGACTGACGTCTCTCTGCAAAACATAAAATAGGCAAACGTGAGTACAAATGTACCCAGCAAGACTTACATCAGAACTAACTACATATGCATCGGTATCAACAAGGGGGGGTGGTGGAGTTCAACTGCAGCAAGCCAGCTTTGACTTAGTGGCTAACCTGAACTACGACTGCAAGCAACTCTTTTGAGGTGGCGCACACGAGTCCACATATTCACCATTCAATACACCACTATGGATCCGCTCCCGTCTCCCTACGAGAAGGCCATCCGTAGCACTCACACTTACCTTGCGAGTTTAAGAGTATCCACTTTCACTTGTCTATGAACTGTTATAGGCAACCCAAAAGTCCTTTACCGCAGACACGGCTATTCGAATAGATCATTTATAACCCTGCGGGGGTGTACTTCTTCACACACACTCTCGCCACTTACCACCATGTACACGTCGTGTATCTCGGCAACCTTCAAGCGGAAGCCTGGCGAGGGAGTCGGCCATGACCTGACTAACCACACGAGTCTCTAGTCTAGGTTTATCGCCTATTCGGGTTCCATCCGCGAGGAGATCCGGCCGGAGTTTCGCTCACAGCCCCAAACGATGTGTGCAGGGTTCCCGAGACACCAAACGGGCGCCCGGTACACCGTGCCACGGTGTATCTACCGCATCATAGCCCACCCCTAGGATCAGCGCTATGCACGGCCGCCAACACATATCCTACAAACACCAGAAACTAGTTGCAACTCCTGGACAGAGGACAAGGGCAGTTAATAAGTCGAGAGGGTCCATTGGTTTCGGGCCCAATGCGTGGTAGTAGCTGGTCATGGATCACAAACACAGAACTCAGTTCCTAAGAACGGTTTCAATGAGACAACCCACCATGTACTCCTACATGGCCTCTCACCGCTACCTTTACCAAATCGTGTTCACACACTTAGCTCACACACAATAGGACATGTTCATCACTGTTCCAATTCATCCCCGATGAATCAGACGTGACACAACTCTAAGCAATAGCAGGCATGACAAACAAGCATGAGTGAGTAGGCACATCAGGGCTCAAACAACTCCTACTCATGCTAGTGGGTTTCATCTATTTACTGTGGCAATGACAGGTCATGCAGAGGATAAGGGTTCAACTACCGTAGCAAGTAACAGTTGAATCGTTGTTGTCCTAATGCAGTAAAAGAGAGTGGGAGCGAGAGAGTGGGATTGTATCGGAATGAACAAGGGGTTTTTGTTTGCCTGGCACTTCTGAAGATATTATAGCTCTTCATCAGTGTCATCGAACTCATCATCGAAACCACGTCTATCGCGAGGGGACAAATACCGGCAACAGAGAAAGAAACACAATCAATGCAATGCACAATATGATGCATGATCATGACATGGTAAAATGAGTGTGTTGGGCTAATGCAACTACAACCAGATGGGTTTGAGCTATTTTGAACCAAAGATGCAAAGTTCAAACTCATTTGTGATCTTAATTAGTGCTTATCATGTTTTTGTACTAAACAGCAAGTTAACTTGTTTAAACATGCATGAAACCAGTACAGATGGATAGATTGGATTTTTCTGATCATTTTTCATATATAAATCTTTTCATTTGGAGTTACAGATTAATTCCTATGAATTTTTGAAGTTTGCAACATTTTCTAGAATTTCCTATATAAAAATAAATCCAGAAAATACTTATTGCGTCATCATAGCGTCACTGTGACGTTAGCAGGTCAACTGCGGCTGACCAATTCAAACCTGACCAGTGGGGTCCACTGGTCAGTCACACTGTTGTCTGGGCCACCGACAGGTGGGGTCAGGTCAACAGCCACGTCAGCAAGTCAGCACTGACGTGTGGGGTCGGTCAACGTGTGACGTGGCCGGGTCAAACTGACCTGTGGGGCCTGTGTGGTTAGTTTAATCTAAACAAAAACTAAACCAGAGTTAATTAGGCAGCGAGGCCCACATGTCTGTGAGTCTATGGGTCATTAGCTTAGTGCTAATTAGTTGTTAGGCGGGCGTTTAGCCGCCGGCGACGAGCAAACACGGCGGCGAGGCTCGGGTTTCACCCATGGGCAACCAAACCCGCGGCGGAGGGCATCTACGCATTGCTCGTGCTCGTCCGCACCGAGCAGTGCAAGCGGCAGTGGCTAGGGCGGCCCGTAGCGACGGCAATGGCGATAAGTGCGGTGGCCGGAGCTCGGTGGTGCACAAGCGTAGGGCTATGGCTCGCCCTCGAGGGAACCAGGTAGCTAGGCCGCATCTAGGGGGGCCTAGGAGAATGGCGGACGGCACAGCTGGGCCTGGTAAGCTCAGAGGTGAGCAGGAGGTCGGCCATGGCGGACGGCGGCCTCGGGAGCTCATGGGGCGGTGGCTAGAGGAAGCTAGCGAGAGGGGGAGGTGAGGGGAAAAGCTCAGGGGCTCACGGCGAGTGCAGGGGAGCAAACGGCGAGCTCGGGGAGGCACGGACGACGACGGGGCATCTCCGGCGATCTGGGGAGGCAGAGAGTTAAAGACGACGGCGTCGGCGGCGTTTGGCGGCGTCTGGCGTTGCTTGACTCAGCGGAGAGGGTGTTGGCGATGAGGCGATGGCCGTGGACACATCGGCGAGGCAAGGGGGAGGCGGTGGCTACGGCAGCAGCGAGCAGTGGCGACGGCTGCGCTCGGTGGAGAGAACAGAGGAGGGGGAGACCGTTCGGGGAAGAGAGAGAGAGAGGTCCAGGGGAGAGGGTGAGGACGAGGGAGAGCGAGAGAGCGTCAAGGGTGTCGCGTGGCGTCCTCTGGGCGACGGGGAGACATGCAGGGAGGCAGGAGGTGGCCGGCGCGCGGCGAGCACGCGCCCCTGCCTTTTGGCGCGAGGTAGGGGGTGACTGGCTGCTGCGGGTGGGCCGGGTCGCCAGGTGGCTGGACTGTCAGGTGGGCTGCACAGGAGGTAAGCGCTAGGTAAGGTTTCCTCCTCTCTCTAACATTCCTTTTATGTTTTCTATTTTCTGTAATTGTGTTTGGCTTTATTAAAAACGAGAGGGTATCTCCAAAAATCATGAAACTGCTCCTTGTCACTGTTTAGAATATTTCCAACGGCAAACATTCCAGTCTGTGATTATTTGATCATTTAAAATATTATTAGCAATTAAATGCCCAAATGAAAATACTATATAATTTAATTCAAAAATCCAGAATGGCCTAGAAAATGTGCACCATTTTTGGGAGAGGTTCTAGACCAATTCAAAAATGATGAAATTTTGTGAAGGGCATTTTGGATTCATTGAAATGTTTTTCAGTTGAACCTGGTATTTTCAGGGGGTGCTGGGGTTTATTGATCCCCATTTCAGGTTGAAGAGAAATTTAAACATGATGCAACACAAGACTAGCTAACCCAGAGCACACCAGAAGTAGGGATGTGACAACTACGGTCATTAAATGGTTAGAAAATCACTTAAATGTCTTAAAAAGGTCAAATGACCCCTGAAATTTTCAAAAATTTCACATGACAGTTGTATTAGTGCACGTTAGACGTAGAAAAAATTTTGAAGGCCGTAAGAGGAAGCTATCTCCCGTTCGTCATCAAACATGCATTGTTCCCTCTCGAAACCATGAACCTTCTAGTGAGTTGCTCCGGTTTGTGAGGGGTGTGTGTCCAAACTTTCGTCAAACTTACCAATTTTTTACCACATTATCTTGGTGGCATGACATTAAATCAACCAAGGTTTCATGTTTTTTTGATCATTTTCTTTAATTTTTTGGAATTAAAATGCCATGTCACTCCATGCATACGTATGCATGTGTCCATGGCGTGAGATCAATATGTTTGAAAATTCCTTCTAATTTACTACACATGGAATTAACTTGCACACAAGTACACATATATGATTTTTCAAACCGTTTTGGTTAGGCGTTGCATGTAGATGTTGTTCAAATTTGAATTACGGTCATTAAATGACTAGAAAATCACTTAAATTTCTTTAAAAGGTCAAATGACCCCTAGAATTTTCAAAAATTTCACATTACAGTTGTAGTAGTGCACGTTAGACGTAGAAATAAAATTGAAGGCCGTAAGAGGAAGCTATCTCCCGTTCGTCATCAAACATGCATTGTTCCCTCTTGGAACCACGAGCCTTCTAGTGAGTTGCTCCGGTTTGTGAGGGGTGTGTGTCCAACTTTCGTCAAACATGCTAATTTTTTACCACATCATATTGGTGGCATGACATTACATCAACCAAGGTTTCATGTGTTTCTGATATTTTTTTACCTTTTTGGAATTAAAATGCCATGTCACTCCATGCATACATATGCATGTGTCCATGTCGAGAGACAAATATGTTTGAAAATTCCTTCTAATTTATTGCACATGGAATTAACTCGCACACTAGTACACAAATATGATTTGTCAAACCGTTATGGTTAGGCGTTGCATGTAGATGTAGTTCAAATTTGAATTAAATGGCTTGAAAATCACTTAAATGTCTTTAAATGTCAAATGACCCCTAGAATTTTCCAAAATTTCACATTACAGTTGTACTAGTGCGCGTTAAACAGAGAAAAAAATTGAAGGCCATAAGAGGAAGCTATCTCCCGTTCATCATCAAACATGCATTTTTCCCTCTCGGAACCACGAGTCTTCTAGTGAGTTGCTCCGGTTTGTGAGGGGTGTGTGTCCAAACTTTCGTCAAACATGCCAAAAAAATTCCACATCATCTTGGTGGCATGACATTACATCAACCAAGGTTTCATGTGTTTCTAATATTTTTCTAATTTTTTGGAATTAAAATGCCATGTCACTCCATGCTTAATTGTGTCATAGCCTTGAGACCAATATGTTTGAAAATTCCTTCCAATTTACTGCACATGGAATTAAATCGCACACAAGTACACAAAATATGAGTTTTCAAACCGTTATGGTTAGCTATTGCATGTACATGTAGTTCAAATTTCAATTACGGTCATTAAATGGCTATAAATCACTTAAATGTCTTAAAAGGTCAAATGACCCCTGAAATTTTCCAAAATTTGACATGACAGCTGTATTAGTACTA
The DNA here is from genome assembly GCF_003073215.2 of Triticum urartu. Lineage (NCBI taxonomy): Eukaryota > Viridiplantae > Streptophyta > Magnoliopsida > Poales > Poaceae > Triticum > Triticum urartu. The sequence goes on along the minus strand of NC_053027.1, from coordinate 75,513,963 downwards.
CAAAATATCTCGTACATTTAAAACACCATCCATTGCCACTATACTCCAAATTCGTCTTTCACAGCTAATAAAAAATATCTACAACATCACACACAGTTGTTTTCTAGGAACCGTTTGCGATGAAAATATCTGGGTCTATTTAAGTCACCCTCCTTAAGTTTCGCCGGCTCGTCTTCTCTAGTGCCGGGAACCCCCGAATCCACAAATCCCGACCCCCATTCCCGCACCCCCTTCTTGCAAAGATGACATCGTGGAAACGCTTCGTGAAGGCCCATATGATGGCTGCGTCCCCCCCCCGAGCTCCGCCGCCTATGCCCAGAGCGCGGCCGCCTACGCCGAGAGTGCCACCGCATCCGCATTGAGCGCGGCCGCTTCCGCCGCGAGGGCGTCCGTGGCAGCCGATAGGGCAGCTGCACCAGCCGAGATGGCTGCAGCTGCAGCTGCGACGGCAGCTGCAAACGCCGAGAGTGCTTGAGCTGTCGTCCATGCCGGTGATGTCGCCCTTTCCTGGGTTGAGGCCATCCACGCCAAGATCGAGGATGCACACGCTAAGATATTCCAGGCCACCTCGGACTCCAGCATGCAACCCATGTCTGAAAAGGCGGCGGTGGCCTTGGAGCACCTGCTTCCTCATGAGGTCGCCATGTGGGAGCTGGAAATGCAGGAGGCGGCGGAGATCGAGGAGCGCTGGGAGGAGGAGTTGCGCGTGGCCGAGGTCGAGGTAGAGAAGAGTCTGTCCATCGAGGAATCGGTGGTGGAGTACCAACGTGAGCTCTGGCGCAGCCACTACTACAAGTACTACAACCTTGAGGGCGGTGCCGAGGACGAGGACGAGGACGCAGTCGACTTCAGCACGGGGGACATGGAGTCCACCAACGGCGGCATGTCGCCAGGACAAGTCATCGACGTCTCATCTCAGACGGGCGATGCATAGGTCGGCGCGGTGGCGGATGTGTTAAAATTATGCGTACTTAGGCTTTGTTTTTAATGCTGGTCTTTTGTTAGAGCAATGTTTAGGTCAACTGGCTCTGTTTAATTACTAAAATTGCTCGATTCAGTAAGCGTGGTCTGTCTGCTGTACGCTCTTTTGTGTGCCCAAATTAGCAAGCGATGTTAAATTATGCAATGACGTACCTGGGGAAATTTCCAGCAAAATTTGAATTATCAAATTCATACCATGCGCGTAAAGCAGAAGAATCATTTGTGATGCACACAATCGTTCAAAGTGAATGGTCCGGTGGCACTGCGCGCAAAGTTTCCCTCCACATTTCCAAAATTTTGGCCTACCGCCAAAATATCTACCCCCGCCTCCTTCCCCACCCTCTTTTCTCCCCGACCACAAGTCACATTTGAAGGAAATATGCCCTAGAGGCAATAATAAAGTTGTTATTTATATTTCCTTATATCATGATAAATGTTTATTCTTCATGCTAGAATTGTATTAACCGGAAACTTAGTACATGTGTGAATACATAGACAAAACAGAGTGTCCCTAGTATGCCTCTACTTGACTAGCTCGTTAATCAAAGATGGTTAAGTTTCCTGACCATAGACATGTTTTGTCATTTGATGAACGGGATCACATCATTAGAGAATGATGTGATGGACAAGACCCATCCGTTAGCTTAGCATAAATGATCGCTTAGTTTTATTGCTATTGCTTTCTTCATGACCTATACATGTTCCTCTCACTATGAGATTATGCAACTCCCGAATACCGGAGGAACACCTTGTGTGCTATCAAACATCACAACATAACTGGGTCATTATAAAGATGCTCTACAGGTGTCTCCAATGGTGTTTGTTGAGTTAGCATAGATCGAGATTAGGATTTGACACTCCATCTATCGGAGAGGTATCTCTGGGCCCTCTCGGTAATGCACATCAATATAAGCCTTGCAAGCAATGTTACTAATGAGTTAGTTGCGGGATGATGCATTACAGAACGAGTAAAGAGACTTGCCGGTAACGAGATTGAACTAGGTATTGAGATACCGACGATCGAATCTGGGGCAAGTAACATACCGATGACAAAGGGAACAACGTATATCGTTATGCGGTTTGACCGATAAAGATCTTCGTAGAAAATGTAGGAGACAATATGAGCATCCAAGGTCTGCTATTGGTTATTGACCGGAGATGTGTCTCGGTCATGTCTACATAGTTCTTAAACCCGTAGGATCCGCATGCTTAATGTTCGATGACGATTTGTATTATGAGTTATGTGATTTGATGACGGAAGTTTGTTCGGAGTCCCGGGTGAGAGGTAAAGATCGATATATTGGAAGGCTATATTCGGACATAGGAAAGGTTCTGAGTGATTCAGGTACTTTTCGGAGTACCGGAGAGTTACGGGCATTCGTTGGGAGAAGTATTGGGCCTTATTGGGCCATACGGGAATAGAGGAGGCAGGCCAAAGGGAAGGAGGCGCGCGCCCCCCATGGGTCCAAATTGGACAAGGGGAAAGGGGGCGGCGCCCCCCTTGCCCTTTCCTACTCCCTCTCTCTTTCCCTCTTTCTTCTCTCCTACTCCGGAAAGGAAAGGGGGAATCCTACTAGGACTTGGGAGTCCTAGTAGGACTCCCCACACTTGGCGCACCCCCTCTAGGGCCGGTCTCCTCCTCCTCCCTCCTTTATATACGTGGGCAGGGGACACCCCAAAGGCACAACAGACAATCTCTTAGCCGTGTGCGGTGCCTCCCTCCACAGTTACACACCTCGGTCATATCATCGTAGTGCTTAGGCGAAGCCCTGTGGCGGTAACTTCATTATCACCGTCACCATGCTGTCTTGCTGACAAAACTCTCCTCGGCCTCAACTGGATCAAGAGTACGAGGGACGTCACCGAGCTTAACGTGTGCAGATCGCGGAGGTGCCGTATCTTCGGTGCTAGGATCGGTCGGATCGTGAAGACGTACGACTACATCAACCGCGTTGTCATAACACTTCCGCTTTCGGTCTACGAGGGTACGTGGACTACACTCTTCCCTCTCGTTGCTATGCATCACCATGATCTTGCGTGTGCGTAGCAAATTTTTGAAATTACTACATTCCCCACCAACATTTCCCCTATTTCCTCCTTCTTTCCTTGCTAAGCTGTAGCCGCTTCCTCGCTCTCGCCGTCTCGCATCCTACCGCCGGGGTCGCCATGGTCTTCTTCAAAGACCTCTCCAGCGATTTCTCCTCCGACGACTACTCCTTCACCACCCGGGTATGCCTCTCCTCTCTCTCTCTCTCTCTCTCTCGCTATGACTTGGAATGAAGGATTTTTACCCGGCGGTCGATTTGAGTCATCTCTTCCTCTTGTAGCTCCCTAAGACTATCAGTGGCAACGAATGGAGCGGGGTGGCTGAAGATCTAACTGCTCATTGTGACCATCAATCTCCATGTGTGAAGCTAGTTGCGTTTAATTCTGTGGACAGTGGGAGGAAGTTTCTGGCATGTGCAGAGAAGGTTATACCCTCTTTTGTTGTTACAAATCATTTGTTAGATGTGATTCAGTCACTGTCACGGACCCAACCCATTCATACCACACCTTCAACCAAACGCATCCTAAGACAGTGTCATAATTTGTACCTAGTATCTTAAATTGTTGCCATCTCATCAGCGATGCCATTAGAAAATTATTTGGCATCGCTTTAGCAGTTTGTGCAACCAACTTTGGTCCACACATCCGAGTAGCCAAGCAGTAAAATACTAAATCTTTATGGCTCAAAGGAACTGGGCATCGGAGCAACTACGTTCTCCGGAGTCCGGGTCCCTGATTTTTTTTCCGCCGCATCGGTTTGCCAATGCAGGGCACCGGTGCGAGATGTAACAACAGTTGTCTTTACCCCAATTTTGGCATACATAGTGGACGGCCTTAGTGCTATTAGTTCTATGTTACTAAATTTGTGAATGTACACACCTGTTAGTATCAATTTGCTGTCATCCAAACACTATCGCTATGCTATTGCAGTTATATTTACCTTCCTCATAAAATGTTCAATTTGTTATTTATTGTACATGAGTAAGAACTTGTAGCGTCGTTGTAGTTAATTATAGCTTCTGATATTCCAGAATTTGGTTGTTGTCTCAGTACCAATTATTTCATTTGCACATTGATATTTTTGAGAAGATATGTCATAATTAACATGTTTCTTCAGTTTTTCAAAATAAGCATTGGTGATTTTCTATTTTGCTATAAACCCATTTCCCCTACAATTGTTACTGATCTAGTTTTAAATATTATAGGATGAACGGAAGTGTTCTTACTTGGAGTGGGTTGATCAAGAGTGGCCATAGTCTTTCAAGATGAGCCTAGCGAAGCTCTGGAGCATGTATGAGGAAGAGAACACACGTAGGCTTAGAGAAAGTGTTGTCAAAGCTCGATTAGGGAAATGAATCTATTACTCGGGATAAAAAGTTGAAGGTGGTGAATGAGCTCATATTTTTTAAGCCAGACTTTGCTAAGATGGTGTTGGCGAAGGAGGAGACACTTTCCTAGCTGGCCCGTGCAAAACGGGTTCTTACTGAACTGAAAGCAGAGGTGGATAAGATGAGCCTGGATGATCTCGATTAGGGAAATGAATACATTGTTCTTATGAAGTTGAACTAGCTATATGTTGTAGTTTGCTGTTTTCATGTAGCTACCGTACTGTGATGTTATAATATGTTTATGTACCTGATATGAAATTGGCAAACAACTGTTTGATATGAAATGTGAATTTGCGTAATACTAGAATTATTAATTGTAAGCTTATAAACCTGCTAGATGCGTCATGGACCTTTGCAAATGGTTCTAGCAGAAAAAGCGCTTGCGATGGATAGCCCAATCACACACAGTTTTCTTCATCAAATCGTGTGTGATATAGTTGATAAAATCAAATAGTCAACCATGGCAAACCATGTGTGATAGTTACACCTTTCACACACAAGCCTACACATAAAACTGTGTGGGATGTACGTCTGAATGGAAACGTGTTCCCTGGATGACTGTGTCGGATGTACATAAGAACGGAAACATATTCCTTGGATTAACTGTGTGTGATATACATGCAGACGGAAATGTTTTTCTGGGATTCACCGTGTGGGATGTACATACCTACGGAAATGATTGTCTCGGATTACCGTGTGGGATGTACATACCTACAGAAATGATTGGGTTTCGATGCCTTGCCCGATCGCACACGGCCCCAGCCTGGGTCCCAGGAGGGCCTATCCCCGACGATTTCTGGGTCGTGTGTGAAGGACACCCTATCGCACACACTCACTGGGAGACGGTTCCAAATGCCGTCGCGGAAAGGGGTTAAAAACGTTTGTTTAGGACCGATGTGCACCAGTGATGCCTCTCGCTGGTGCCTCCAACGAGGGAAGGTTATGGGCGTGCGCTACCTTGGCCAGGTAGGCAGACATAAGCCTTGTGACCCCGAGTTTGGTTATGTGCACTTGTCCCCGTTTGGGGCCGTTTTTGTTTGGCCACGATGGTGGTCGGCCACGACGGTGGCGTTGGATGTCACGGGTTGACATCGGGGCCACCCAGGACTTAGCCCAAAGGGGAGTTTGTCGGAGTGGCTGGGAGAGTGTGATGGCAATAGATCAGTTTTATCGGAATGCCGTTGGTCCACCCGAATGGGAGTGCGAGGCCATGGGTTCGGTGGTGTGGGTACAGTGTACTAACCTCTGCAGAGTGTGTATTAAATCTATCAATAGCCGCGCCCGCAGATATGGGCCCAGTTCATAGTCGGTCACACTATGGGTCAACAGTAATAATGATAACATGATTAATAACAATCCTGGTTCGATGATGAGAGAAGTTGGTTGATCTTTATGTGATCGTGAGAGGATCACTGTGGGATCATGGATACCGAGTTGATGGATATTTGTGATGTTGTGTGAGAATCACGGGTAAATGTCAAGCTCCTTGTGGTCATGTAATGTAACCGCCCCAAAATTGGGTTATCAATTTTTTTGCTATTATTCCTTCCTGGCACTCATTTTCAAACCTTTCAAAACCTTGCTCATGTATTTGTCAGTGGGAAAGACCTCATCTGCATCATCTCAACCCTCTCAAACCCTGATTCCAAATTTTTGGAATTTGAATGTGGCCTTTGTGATTACAAAGGAGCCATCATTTTCCTTGATCTGTTGATCCTCCCAATTGTTCCTAGAGATCCTCCTATCTTTCTGATCCTTGGATCTGCAAAAATATTGCTAAGTCCCATGCAATATTTTTGAATGATGATTTATTCCTTTTCTTGCCTTTCTGAGGAATAAAATCCAAAGGCATAGCTAGCCATCTCCTAAGTTCATGAAAATTGGTGGAGTTGATACTTATGCCTAATCCAAGCTCTGGCAAATATATTGGTCATAATTAAATAAGGAAAATTTGCCTTTTCCTATTTAATGCCAATATTGCATTTCTGCCAATTTCACAAGGAACTACTATTTTTATAGCAGAGAAAATTCCCACATAAATTGTGGAGCTTGTCCTTGCTATATATTCATTAGTTCCATCCTAATCTTATGATTCTACAGTTCCAAATTGGGCACATGATCCAATGCAAGTTTTTGTCTTCTCTGAAATCTTGCAAAGGAAGTGCTTTATTTCTAATTCCAATGGAGCTGCAATTTGGCAGGGTGATTAACATTGTTAAATAACCCATGGATGCCAAATATGAGCTCAATCCATTCGTCCTAGCTCCCTGTGCAATTTTTTAAAGTTTCTGAGCAGAACACAACTTTGGAAGGAAGTACCTTCATAGAGTTTCCAAATGGGATGAAACTTTTCCATCCTCTCAAGTATCTCAAATCATTAGCCTCCACCTAAATTCAGTTCATTTCATTGAACTATGTGAGCACAGGACCAATTCTTGGTTTATGTCCAATTCTTCAGTTTGTGAAGCAAGTGCATCTCATCTTCCTCCATTATGGATGAAACTTTTTCCAGACCTTCTCCTATCCATATGATCCATCTCCACAAAACTTTGGCTCATTCAATCTAGCCATTTGCCTTGAGGAATTTTCTCAAGTTTCTAGATAAAGGGGATGTTTGTGAAACAAGTACCATTTTGGCAAGTCCATTTGGTATGAAAGTTTTATAGCATTATTGTATGTCCAAATCATCAAACTTTGCCAAACTTTAGCTCAATCCATCACTCCTAGTGAGTCCTTCATGATTTAGTTTCTGAGTCGGATTTAGCAGTTGTACAAAACAACTATGCTAAATACTTGACCAAATGACCTGATAACTCCGAGGACCATAGTCCTTTCTACCCTAAGCCTCTCAGACAACAAATTTACCTTTTACCCTCTCTGGTTTACTCTCTAGAGTGTGGCCAAGTTTGCAACAGCAAACTTGTGGAGCTTGGTTCACTCCACTCCCTGTGTCATTGCTCGTATCTTTACCGCAGTAGTTCTCTACCTTGGATGTACTACGCGGTAAACATGAGCTGACATCAGTATAAACTTCGGAGCGCTCCTTGTCCGTGGTGATCATGAGTGTAGCCAGCCCAAAACGGTGGTCTAGCCATTGTTCTCGTCGGCAACGCTGCTGCGACCGGCTCTGGCCTCGCCGTCAATGTCCTACAGCCCCCCCCCCCCCCCCCCCCCCCTCGGTGTCCTCTTCCCTGTGGACCGCTCGGCCCTTCGTTTTCTTCTCCGGCGAGCCGTGCCAACGACCAAACAGTGCGCTACTGTGGCCATCGTCTTCTTCCTCCCCGGTGTCCTTTTCCTCTTCTCGTTCGCGAGCGCTGCTCATCTCCGTGAGCCTCTGCGCCACGTCCGCTTTCTCCTCGTCGGCTTCCCGTGCCCCCCGTGACTGTTGCAGCCGGCAGAGCCTCGGCCGGACGCGCTCGGCGGTGCCCAGCTCGGGTGCTCCTCGCCCGGCTATAAATAGCCCGTCTGCGGCCCTCCCCGTGCAAGCCAGCACTCCCAACCTCCTTCCCACTCCCTCCGGTCCACCCGAGTGCCCGTGCCCGGCCGAATCCCTTGCCGGAGCCCAGCAATTTAGCCGGAGTTCGCCCACGGCCTCCGCGCCCAACCCCTCTTTCTGGCCGTCCCCTGCCACATCCAAGCCCTCCACGGGACGCGCCACTCTCAGGCGATCCTTCTCGACCCGCCGCCCCTCCATTTCTCTCACCGGAGCACCCTATCCACCGGTGGCCGAAGCTCCTCTCTTGCCGCGGACCCTGCAGCCTCTTCTCTAGTGCTCCTCGATGGCAGTAGCTACCACCATTAGATGCGCTTCTTCCTCCTGAGAAGATTGGTAGGTCGCCCCCTCCTATGGTGGCCGGATGCGCCGGTGGTCGCCGTCGGGGCGCGCCTGCTCCCTCTGCCAGGCGAGCACCGCGCAGGAGGAAGGAGAAGACCGACCGGGCGGGCCCCACCTCCATGCGGGCCCCGCAAGTCAGCCACTCAGGGGTTGACCTGGCTTGCTGACCTGGCGTAAGTAGAGACGACCCGGGTCGGATGCGCTTTTGTCTTTCGAAAGTGTACTTCGCCGTGCCTTCAAACAGAAATACGCTTTCGTTTTCTGAAAGCGTACTCTATATCGCCTTCTGTCAGTAATACGCATTTCTTTCTCTAAAAACGTATTCCGTTTAGTGCGCTTTCTGTTTTAATCGATAATGGCCTGTGTGCAAATATTTATTTCACAGATTAGTCCCTGTCATTCAACTGGCCGTATCTTTTCAACCACAACTCCGATTGAGGTGATTCCAGCGCTCACGTTCTCTGTTCGTCGAGCTCTTTTCGGTGGGGCCATTTTATTTATGTTTGAACATTCTAAAAATGCCTATTTTGCCCTTTCCCGTAAACAGGCCCCTCCGAGAGAGAACTGTTTCCGGCAACTCTTTCCGCGGTCGTTCCACACTTTTTCCCGGAGTATTTATCGACCCCTAGGCAAGCCAACCTCTTATCATGAGCCCAGAACTTGCATGTTGACTTTGCTTGCACCTCGTGTGTGTGTAGTTACAATTGTTCCTTATCATTTTCGTCTGCAGTTATTCTATTATGATTATCATGCATGCTTATGTTTTCATGATATCGTTTGCCATGCTAATTAGAATGTTATTATTGATAATGCCATGTCACTACTCTACTTTATTGTCATGACATCGTTATAAAATGCTATGAGGATTGTAATGCATCATTGATATGCTAGTACTTGGTAATGTCATGTTCCTTATGTTATAGTTGTGCACTTGAGAAGTTTGACATTTTGTCCATGCATTTGTATGCCACATGCTCATTGTTGCATTCATGTTAAAAATGTTCATGATGATGGAGAAGCTAATAAATTGACTTAATAATAACAAACCTCCTCCGTCATCGATGTGATCGAGTCATAGTGCCACCAAATCGAACTTCTTCCGTGCAGCCACATTTTTCCTTTATGGGAAGGCCCTAATGCGATCTATTGTCGTGCCTCTCGCCGTCGCCTCCAAAGAGGGAAAGTTATGGGTGCGCGCTACCCTAATCAGGTAGGTGGACATAAGCCTTGTGTGCCCGAGTTTGGTTTTGAGCTCATGTCCCCGTTTGGGACCGTTTTGTTTGCCACGATGGTGGCCGTTTTGCCACGACGGTGGTCGTTGGTGTCTTCAATAGACACGGGGCCACCCAGGACTTAGCCTAGTGGGGAGTCGGAGTGGCCGGGAGAGTGTCATGGCAGTAGGTCAGTTTTGTCGGAACGCCGTTGGTCTGCCCGAATGGGAGGGCGAGGCCATGGGTTCCGTGGTGTGGGTACAGTGCGCTACCTCTGCAGAGTGTTTATAAAGTCTATCAATAGCAACACAGTTCGTAGTAGGTCTTGGTCGAAATGGAGGATAAACCTGAAATAATTAAGTAAATTAATGTGATAACAAGAATGTGGTGACTTGGACTATGAGATAGTCGTGAGAAGTCACGGCAATGTTTTGATATGATCACGAGACGAGGTCTCGGTGAGTGTTGGAGACCAAGTGTTGGTCATGGTTGTGATCGCCGAAAAGATCACCGTTTGAGACTAAGTGTTGGTCATGGTTGTGATCGCCGGAAAGATCACCGTTTGGTTACAAGGTAACCAATTGAACCGAGCGTGGTTCCGTTCGTGATCCGTGAGCGATCACCGTTCGGTTGCGAGACAACCCGTTGGTAAGAGAGTCCGAGGGACTCAGTGCACAAGTTTGGTTGCATTACTTGAGTAATATGTTACATTTAAAGAACCATGGCCGAACAGAAGATGGTTGCATATAGTTAACATGTTATGTCTGCTTTGAAGATGACCGGTAGTTTATATTCAACATAGTTTCATGATGCCATGCCATGTTTTGATTAGTATGCGAAAATTATGCCAAGATTGAGATGATATGCTATGTTTTACTGGTGCCATGTTAGCAGCATGTTTTGATATGCCATGTGATTACCATGTTAGTAGATGCTATGATGTTGTTCATGCTTAGTTGATCTTTATCATGACATGTTTAGTAATTGATATGAGATAGGTTGTTGCATGCACTTGGTTCTTGCTTTGTCTTCTGCTTGTTTGGATTCTATGTATTTGGTTGTCTTGCAAGTACATTCAATGTACTGACCTAGCATGTCATGCCAGTTTTGTAGGTCGTACCCAAATTGTTCGCTTGATCCGTCATGGTAGGCCGTAACCTTGCTAGTCCTGTGAGTTGTGGAGCCCAGCCAAAGTTGATGAGCCGCTAAACCAAGACTTCCGCCGCCATTTAAATAGCCTTAGGGCTATGCCAGGTAATTGTATTCATCAATGATGTAATCTTCTGTACATGTATTTGATGAATATTCTTGTACCTAGAATGCTGTATTATGGACCTGTCGTGCGTCAGGTGTTATCCTGGGCTGACGTGTGAAGGCCCCTGCTCCATGCAAATTGGGGTGCCACATGTAATGATTACTACGGTATTGTAATACCAAGCTTGATTGGATCCTGAGGTGATTGTTTGATGTCCGTGATGGTAAGCTTGTGCATGAGATGGTTACGAGGTAACTCGTGCAGAGCAAGTTGGTGCATGACAGCTTCATCATGTTGCATGCTGGTATCATCATGTTCGTATGTTCAAGTCATGCTCATATTGTTCTAGCTGTATCATCTTGTACATACCAATGTTGCTCTGATAGTATCGTGGTCATCATTGCTAAGTAACTTGTCGTTGTCTGTCTTGATTGCTCTTGGTTGCTGTGAGCTTGCAAGTACATTCAATGTACTGACCTTGCGTGTCATGCCAGTTTGTAGGTCATGCCGTATTTGATTGCTTGTTTGCCGTGGATTCCTTGTTTGCGAGCTAGGATAAGCATTCCAGCCAGAGTCCCTGCGGAGTGGAGTTCATCACCGTCATCGCTGTTCCGCTGCTAGAGTTATTCCACTGCTTCGTGTTGTTTTGCTGCTTGCATGGAGCAACCGTGGCAGACATAGTGTCGATGTGCCAATGAAATCCCCTTGTACTCATATAGATTGTAATAAAGAGATGATTTGTTCTATGCTAAGCAGTGCCGTATTCTAGAAGACTTCTCCTCGATCTCTGGGCTAGAATACGGGGTGTTCCGGTTTCTCTGAGCCGGGGTGCCACTATAGGGCACCATCTAAATCTGTTGAGATTACACTGTATGAACTATGGTTTGGCAAGAAACCTAAGCTGTCGTTTCTTAAAGTTTGGGGATGCGACACTTATTTCAAAAGGCTTCAGCCTGATAAGCTCGAACCCGAATCGGAGAAGTGCGTCTTCATAGGATACAATAAGGAAATAATTGGGTACACCTTCTATCATAGCTCCGAAGGCAAGATCTTTGTTGCCAAGAATGGCTCCTTTCTAGAGAAGGAGTTTCTCTTGAAAAAACTGAGTGGGAGGAAAGTAGAACTTGATGAGGTAGTTGTACCTTCTCTCGAATTGGAAAGTAGCTCACCAAGGAAAAAAATTTCCGTGATGCCTACACCAACTAGAGAGGAAGCTAATGATGATGATCATGAAACTTTGAATCAAGTTACTACCAGACCTCATAGGTCGAACAGGGCACGTTCCGCACCAGAGTGGTATGGTAATCCTGTCTTGGAAGTCATGTTCTTAGACCATGGCGAACCTACGAACTATCAAGAAGCTATGATGAGCCCATATTCTGATAAATGGCTTGAGGACATGAAATTTGAGATAGGATCCATGTATAAGAATAAAGTATGGACTTCGATGGACTTTCCCAGTGATCGGCAAGCCATTGAGAATAAATGGATCTTCAAGAAGAAGATAGACGATGATGGTAATGTTACTATCTACAGAGCTCGACTTGTCGCAAAAGGTTTTCGACAAGTTCAAGGGGTTGACTACGATGAGACTCTCTCACCCGTAGCGATGCTCAAGTCAGTCTGAGTTATGTTAGAAATTGCCGCATTTTATAATTATGAAATCTGGCAAATGGACGTCAAAACTGCATTCCTTAATGGATTTCTTAAAGAAGAGTTGTATATGATGCAACCAGAAGGTTTTGTTGATCCTAAAGGTGCTAACAAAGTGTGTAAGCTCCAGCGATCCATCTATAGACTAGTGCAAGCATATCGGCGTTGGAATATACGCTTTGATAATGTGATCAAAGCACATGGTTTTATACAGACTAGGGTGAAGCCTGTATTTACAAGAAAGTGAGTGCGAGCTTTGTAGCATTTCCGATATTATATGTGAATGACATATTGTTGATTGGAAATGATATAGAATTTCTGGATAGAATAAAAGGATACTTGAATTAATTTCTCAATGAAAAACCTTGGTGAAGCTACTTACATATTGGGCATCAAGATCTATAGGGATAGATCGAGACACTTAATAGGAATTTCACAAAGCAAATACCTTGGTAAAGGTCTTGAAGAAGTTCAAAATGGATCAATCAAAGAAAGGACTTCTTGCTTGTGTTGCAAGGTGTGAAGTTGAGTAATACTCAAAGCTCGACCACGGTAGAAGACAGAGAGAGAATGAAAGTCATTCCCTATGCCTCAACCAGAGGTTCTATTATGTATGCCATGTTGTGTACCAGATGTGTGCCTTACCATGAGTTTTGCAAGAGGGTACAATAGTGATCCTGGAGTGGATCACTGGACAGAGGTCAAAATTATCCTTAGGTACCTAAAGAGGACTAAGGAAATGTTTCTCAGTTATGGAGGTAATAAAGAGTTCGTCGTAAAGGGTTATGTCGATGCAAGCTTTGGCACTAATCTGGATAACTCTAAGTCTTAATCTAGATACGTATTGAACGTGGGAGCAATTAGCTAGAGTAGCTCCATGCAGAGCATTGTAGACATTGAAACTTGCAAAATACATACTGATCTAAATGTGGCAGACCCATTGACTAAAACCTCTCTCACAAAAAGAACATGATCACTACTTTTGGTGTTAATCATATGGTGATGTGAACTAGATTATTGACTCTAGTGAACTCTTTGGGTGTTAATCACATCGCAATGTGAACTAGATTATTGACTCTAGTGAAAATGGGAGACTGATGGAAATATGCCCTAGAGGCAATAATAAAATGGTTATTATTATATCTACTTAATCATGATAAAGGTTTATTATTCATACTAGAATTGTATTGACCAGAAACTTAAATACATGTGTGGATACATAAACAAATACTGTGTCCCTAGTAAGCCTCTACTAGACTAGCTTGTTGATCAAGAGATGGTTAAGGTTTCCTAACCATGGACATGTGTTGTCACTTGATAACGGGATCAGGTCATTACGAGAATGATGTGATGGACAGGACCCATCTGTTATCTTAGCGTATGATTGTTTAGTTTATTGCTATTGCTTTCTTAATGTCAAATACATATTCCTTCGACTATGAGATCATGCAACTCCCGGATACCGGAGGAATACCTTGTGTGCTATCAAACGTCACAACGTAACTGGGTGATTAGAAGATGCTCTATAGGTATCTCCGAAGGTGTTTTTTGAGTTGGCATGGATCGATATTAGGATTTGTCACTCCGAGTATCGAAGAGATATCTCTGGGCCCTCTCGGTAATACACATCATAAGAAGCCTTGCAAGCAAAGTGACTAAGGAGTTAGTTACAAGATGATGTATTACGGAACGAGTAAAGAGACTTGCCGGTAACGAGACTGAACTAGGTATGAAGATACCGATGATCGAATCTCAGGCAAGTAACATGTCGATGGACAAAGGGAATTACGTATGTTGTCATAAGGTTCGACCGATAAAGATCTTCATCGAATATATATGAACCAATATGGGCATCCAGGTTCCGCTATTGGTTATTGACTGGAGAGGTGTCTCGGTCATGTCTACATAGTTCTCGAACCCGTAGGTTCGCACGCTTAACGTTCATCGACGATATAATGTTATATGAGTTATATGATTTGGTGACCGAATGTTGTTTGGAGTCCTGGATGATATCACGGATATGACGAGGAGCTCTGGAATGGTTCGGAGGTAAAGATTGATATATAGGACGATACTATTTGGACACCGGAAGAGTTTCGGAGTGCACCGGGTAGTCATCGGATCGCCAGAAGGGGTTCCGGACACCCCGGGGAGGTCTATGGGCCTAATGTGCTAAGGGGAGGGACACACCAGCCCACAAGGGGGCTAGCGCGCCCCTCTCCCTAGCCGCCGGCCCTAGGGAAAACAAAAGGGGGAGGGTTGGCTGACGGTGTCCTGGACTAGGGGGTACTCACCACGTCGTCTCCCGATCTATTAGATTGGGCCGAGGACCCCCGTGGCCGTATACTCATGGGCCAGTTCGGACGGCTACCGCATACAAGGAAGATTCCACAAGACTTGGCGATCAAGACAAGGACTTCTCCCCACCGGCGTATTCGGCTAGGACTCTTGTTAACCTGGGCCTCTGGTGCATTATATAAACCGAGGCCAGGCTAGTCAATAGGGACAATATACAATCAACTCCATATACAACAATCATACCATAGGCTAGCTTCTAGGGTTTAGCCTCCTTGATCTCGTGGTAGATCTACTCTTGTACTACCCATATCATCAATATTAATCAAGCAGGAGTAGGGTATTACCTCCATCGAGAGGGCCCGAACCTGGGTAAAAAACATCGTGTCCCTTGTCTCCTGTTACCATCCGTCCTTGACGCACAGTTCGGGACCCCCTACCCGAGATCCTCCGATTTTGACACCGACATTGGTGCTTTCATTGAGAGTTCCACTGTGTGATCGACAAAAGGATCGATGGCTCGCCTGCAGATCAACTGCGACTTCGACGTCTTCGTCACCAGTTCGACTGGTCACCTTGGTTCGACCAAGAGTTGCACCCCGTGTTCGGATCACCATGTTCGGACGAGGGCCTTCGTCAAACATCAACTCCGATCTCTATCAAGATCACGGAGGAATTATCTATGGAGCTCGGGGGCTCAACGTCAACATTGCCCTCAAGCGACCGTACTGTTTTTTTGGACAGCGAACTCGTATCTGCCGCCACCACCTCCTCGAGTATCTCTTTGACGATCGCTTTGGTGGAATTGTGCGGAATTGAGTCTACAACAACCCTGGAAAATTTCGTCGAGTTCCGATGGAGGAATCTCTGGCAATCCACGATATACCGGAGCCCTGTCAAATCTGGACGGGAATTTGGATGAGTTTAGGGCGTGGTGTCCAGCTTCTAGCTCAGACGTCCTTTGTAAGATCCAACCGTTGATCGGCTGCGGAATTCCTATATCTACCACCTCTCAAAATTTCGGCTTGATCCGACTGTCCAAACTCCGGGAACCATCCGATTAGTGCATCACTTTTCGGATCTGTTTTCTGCGCGAAAACGAATCCGACCCGAGTTCATCTTTTTTATGAACAGGATTTCGGACATCCCTTTTGAAGGAAGTTTTGTATGGGGTATTGTGTTTTGTTCCCGAACACATCCCACTAACTGTAAGATCTTTTGAACATGATCTTCAACATCATGCTGGTGTCAAACAAGTCCGGCAATATTACTCCACGGCTGCCGACCTGCGCTAGACACGGCGTCACTTTGTTGAGCCGAGCTCAACTTCTTCGGATCATCATCTCGGCAAGCCGAACAAGAGCCCGGCATCGCGAAGGATAAATCATCACCAACATCGCCGCCCCACGGATTACACGGAGCGGGCATACCGGCATCGCCGCACGGTCGCTTCATCAAGCCGGCATCGACCACGTCACGACCTGCATCGGCAGGGCCGCACTATTGCTTCTTCAAGCTGGTGTCCATCACGCCGACCTACTTCGACTCATCGGCTGACATCGAGGCTTCGCCGTCTCTTCATCAACCTACTCCGGTCTATCAAATGGTGGCCGCATTAACGACGGTCGCATGGTGGTCCGGAAAACGATCCGGGGACTTCGCCGTCACTCTGCCGGTCTGCATTGACCGTGCTATGTCACCACTTCATCGTGTCGAGCTCTCCGCCCTGCCACCTCGGGACCGGCTTGGGGGATGGAACCTTGCCCCGCATCAAGCTCGGACCGCGTCATAAATACCGAACACATTAACCAGCTAAGTCGCTTTCATGCTCAAAGCTTTAATTTCTAACTTGTGTTCGGTTCGACCAAGCATTATGCTTTTTTGGAAAAAGTTGCTTGTAAATTTTTTTCGTTGTCCAATCTTTGTTTGTGACACACAAATTCAAGGACCCAATTCACTTGGGGGTTTCCTTTATGAAGCTTTTCCTCTTGCATGTGATTATACTTGTACGGCTTCGTTCCTTGTTCGTGTATTATGCCACAATATGCACCATATTGACTTAAGCGATTTGCAAACTGGGTTGCCTCGCTCCTGTGTTTACCCCTACGTTCCCGATTGTTCGGCTAGGGAGTAAAGGGAGCACCTCTGCGATTGTCACGATCGGGTCGCCCGAGCCGGACCTCAGACTGGGTGAAGCCGAAAGCTAGCGCTCTTATAGTTTTCAATGATGGTCGGCACACAACGGAACTCATGAGTACAAAAAATCTATTGCACAAGTCTCATAATAACAATGAGCACCGAAGAAAGGTATCGGTGGGGGTACTATTTTCTTCGAAGATGCTTCTTACTCTTCGTAGTAATATAGCATAAGTTCCCTGAGCACGCTTTGTCTGTTATAGCCTTATGGTCTGATTGCCTGGTTATTGGAAACACCGTCGATATTCTCGACCGATGGAGTACATGGCACTTTTCGGTCCTTAAACGAAGAGGGAGAAGCCGACGGTCGGTTAAGACGCGTTTAAAGTTCAGTTGAACATAGATATGATATAAGTACTTCGGTACATGCAATCATTCTTCTACCCAAGTCACTTGGGGGCTCTTAAGTTTATTTGAGCCATTTTATAATAAGTGTTCTTCTTCTCAGTCATTGCAAAGTTCTATTATTATTATTTATCACTCCTTTTTTCGACATGAGTGTGCGGTCACTAGCCGGAGAGCCTAATTTCTCTCTCAAAGCCGCTAGAGTTTAGTTTGCTAAACTGGCCTGATGAGAAGTACTCTGCCCTCGGGATAGGAGGTTGAAGCCGTAGGCTGACCCGCTCGAAGTCTTGAGATAGGATGTATCATGTTAAAGCACGACAGAAGCACTTCCTTTTTCTAAGACCAATTTTCGGATTGGCACCAAACACTTGATATTGTTCGGACGTCATGTTTTTACTGACATTTCTTGGTTTTCCAAGCTTTTTGGCACTTTTAAACTATTTGTGCTTTTCTAGCATTAGTCTCGCAGTGCAACGCCGGACACCTTTTAGGGATTCGGCAAAAACATTCTCAGATATTGCTATATATGCATCGGTTTCGAATTGTGTCTTCGGTCAATAGTTGGGTTGCCCGGCTCCTGCACTTGCTTCCTACGTTCCGTTTTGTTCGGCTAGGCGTGCAAAGGGAGAACCACTGCGATTGTGCTTCCAGCTCACATGGTTAAGCACATCAGTGGAGAAAGCCGAAAACTGACTGTCACAATAAGCGTAAACTAGTCAGTGATCTGATGACTATGTTAAATAACAGGCCGTTCATAACATTGGCCGAAGTGTTTACGGCTTGACCCCGACTGTCGCCGAACACTACCGGGGGCTATTAACTGGCCTCCCAAACTAAATCCTCGATATTTTGCTCTTACATTAGAGCTGAGGTTTAATGATCATGCTTAGCACGACAACCCAAAGAAAGGAACCGATAGCGGGACTATTTTCTTTGGAAGACATTTCTACTGTTAAACAGTAATATAACATATCTCTCTGCGTACCTTTGTTTATAAAACCGTATGGCCAGATTGCCTTGTTTGTTGTAAATCTTTGCCCTCATAAAGGCTTTATAAAGTAGGACAAACACTCCTCGGCTACTGGCCGAGGAGGTGGAAGCCGATGGTCGGTCAACAAAGTTTTGTACAATGCGGATCTGAGCATTAATGACGTAAAGTACTTGGATACATAGAGTCATTACACATAATTTGTGATTTTACTATGGATATTGATCCTTAATTCGGCCACCCGTGCCCGCATTAAGGCTCGGGGGCTACTGGGCTTCGGGCTTATTATTTACAAATATTAAAGGGGCACACCGATCCCTTGATCTGGTGTTGCCACCGGACCAGTGTCTCGGGGGCTACTGCATTGCTTGTCCAATGCAGAAAATTTTATGTGCAATATAGTTTCCGAGGAGATTTTGATCCTCAGGTTGGTCGGCCGCACCCAACCTGAGTCTTGAGGACTGAGCACGCCGCTTTTGTGTCCCGAAGTATTCTGCCGAGCTAGGACTTGATCCTCAAGCCGATTTTGCAAATCAACCTGAGTCTCAGCGGCTACCGGGATCAACGGTCTTATGTCATCCTTCATGTGCATCTAGGGTTTTAGACTGATACACACCTTGAGGGCTACTGGCTATATATCTCGGCAGAGAATAAATTGCACCAATAAAAAATATATTGACAAAAAATCGGCCCATAGTCGGGGTGGTGCACCACCTCGGAAGCAGTCCGGCATAAAGCTCGGGCGCTAGTGGCTGGCTCCATAGAGGGCATTTCCGGCATTAAGCTCGGCTAAACTCCTTCAACTTTTTTGAACCAAGGTGATATGACACCTCGGACACAGTCCGGCATTGTAGCTCGGATATATTTCGGCGTTGGAGCTCGGATATACAGTCCGGCGTTGGAGCTCGGATACATAGTCCGGCGTTGGAGCTCGGATACATTCCGGCGCTAGAGCTGGGAAGCGGTCCGGCGTTGGTGCTCGGCTACAAAAGATACCTCGAATGCAGTCCGACGTTGGAGCTCGGACGCAAGAGGACCTTGCCTCCCGGGAACAACTTCAAACCCGAGGTGTGGCATAAAAATAAACAAGGCATTGATCAAGGCCGGAAACTTAAAGGGGCTCCTCGGATACCCGATGTGTAAACTCGTCGAATGCATTTCGGCGATTCTCAAGATCGAAGATAAAAGAAGATTTGTTGAACCAGTTTTCAAGACCGGCAACCGAAGATGAAGAACAGTTCGGAAGAATTGAGGAGCGTCCCTAACTTGAAGACCGGTTCAGGGGGCTACTGACGGTGTCCTGGACTAGGGGGTACTCACCACGTCGTCTCCCGATCTATTAGATTGGGCCGAGGACCCCCGTGGCCGTATACTCATGGGCCAGTTTGGACGGCTACCGCATATAAGGAAGATTCCACAAGACTTGGCGATCAAGACAAGGACTTCTCCCCACCGGCATATTCGGCTAGGACTCTTGTTAACCTGGGCCTCTGCTGCATTATATAAACCGAGGCCAGGCTAGTCAATAGGGACAATATACAATCAACTCCATATACAACAATCATACCATAGGCTAGCTTCTAGGGTTTAGCCTCCTTGATCTCGTGGTAGATCTACTCTTGTACTACCCATATCATCAATATTAATCAAGCAGGAGTAGGGTATTACCTCCATCGAGAGGGCCCGAACCTGGGTAAAAAACATCGTGTCCCTTGTCTCCTGTTACCATCCAGCCTTGACGCACAGTTCGGGACCCCCTACCCGAGATCCGCCGGTTTTGACACCGACATTGGCCCCTCCTGCCTTTCCCTCCTCATGAGAGAAAGGAAAGGGGAAGGGTTGGCCCCTCCCGCCTTTCGCTCCTCATGAGATAAAGGAAAGGGGGGTTGCCACCTCCCCCTGCCTTCCTCCTGCACACAAAAAAGGAAGGGGTGGCTTGGTGCAGGAGCCCAAGTGGGATTCGGCCCCACTCGGGGTGCCTCCTGGCTGCCTCCCCTATATGTGTGGGGGGTGGCACACATAATGACGACAATCTCTTAGCCCTGTGTGGCGCCCCTCTCCATAGTTTCGTCCCTCGGTCATATTTTCATAGTGCTTAGGCGAAGCCCTATGGAGATAGCATCACCACCACCATCACCACGTCGTCGTGCTGCCCGAACTCATCTACTACTTCGCTCGTCTTGCTAGATCAAGATGGTGAGGACATCACCGAGATGAATGTGTGCTGAATGCAGAGGTGTCGTACATTCGGTATTTGATCCGTTGGATTGCGAAGAAGTTCGACTACATCAACCACGTTAACAAACGCTTCCTCTTACGATCTACGAGGGTACATAGACACACTCTCCCCTCTTGTTGCTATGCATCTCCATTTATAGATCTTGCGTGTGTGTAGAAATTCTTTTGTTTTCCAAGCAACATTTCCCAACAAATATATATATTAATGCTATGGTTGGGTTTTACCTTAATGAACGTTATTAGTTGCGGATGCTTGCTAATAGTTCCAATCATAAGTGCATATAGTTTCAAGTAAGGGATGACATTCTAGCAGTGGCCTCTCCCACATAAAAACTTGCTATCGGTCTAGTAACGTAGTCAATTGCTGAGGGACAATTCCACAAATCCTACCACCACTAATCAACACTCATTTTGATAAGTTAATTGTTT
This sequence comes from Triticum urartu, assembly GCF_003073215.2. Taxonomy (NCBI): domain Eukaryota; kingdom Viridiplantae; phylum Streptophyta; class Magnoliopsida; order Poales; family Poaceae; genus Triticum; species Triticum urartu. The sequence continues at coordinate 75,493,103 of NC_053027.1, read as the reverse complement.
CCTTATTTAAAAAGCACCTAACTTTTATTTTCACGATCTTTAGTATCTTACAAACTTACCCCTTCATACCTACAAAAGTACTTCCAGTTTTATTCTTGTTCTAGGTAAAGCAAACGCAAAGTGTGCGTAGAGTTGTATCGGCGGTCGATAGAACTTGAGGGGATATTTGTTGTACCTTTAGCTCCTTGTTGAGTTTGACACTCTTATTTATCGAAAAAGGCTACAAACGATCCCCTATACTTGTGGGTTATCAGACATCAAAAATGCATTCCTTAACGGGTTTCTTAAAGAAGTGTTGTATATGATGCAACCAGAAGGTTTTGTCGATCCTAAAGGTCCTAACAAAGTGTGCAAACTGCAGCGATCCATCTATGGACTGGTGCAAGCATCTCGGAGTTGGAATATACGCTTTGATGAGGTGATCAAAGCATTTGGTTTTATACAGACTTAAGGTGAAGCATTTATTTACAAGAAAGTGAGTGGGAGCTCTATAGCATTCCTAATATTATATGTGGATGACATATTATTGATTGGAAATGATATAAAATTTTTGGATAGCATAAAAGGATATTTTAATAATAACTTTTCAATGAAAGTCCGCGGTGAAGCTGCTTACATATTGGGCATCAAGATCTATAGGGATATATCAAGACGCTTAATAGGACTTTCACAAAGCACATACCTTGACAAAGTTCTGAAGAGGTTCAAAATGGACTAGTCAAAGAAAGGGTTCTTGCCTGTGTTGCAAGGTGTGAAATTGAGTCAGACTCAAAGTCCGACCATGGCAGAAGATAGAGAGAGAATGGAAGGCATTCCCTTTGCCTCAGCCATAGGTTCTATAATGTATGCAATGCTGTGTATGAGACCTGACGTGTGCCTTGCCATAAGTCTGGCTGGGAGGTACCAAAGTAATCCAGGATTGGATCACTGGACAGCGGTCAAGAATATCCTTAAGTACCTGTAAAGGACCAAGGATATGTTTCTCGTTTATGGAGGTGACGAAGATCTCGTCGTAAAGGGTTACGTCAATGCCAGCTTTGACACAGATCCATATGACTCTAAGTCGCCAACTAGATATGTATTTATATTGAATGGTGGAGCTGTCAGTTGGTGCAGTTTCAAGCAGAGCGCTATGGCGGGATCTACATGTGAAGCGGAGTACATAGCTGCTTCGGAAGCAGCGCATGCAGTAGTCTGGTTGAAGGAGTTCATATCCGATCTGGGTGTAACACCCAGTGCATCGAGTCCAGTGACAATCTTTTGTGACAACACTGAAGCAATTGCCTTAGCCAAGGAGTCTAGGTTTCACAAGAGAACCAAACACATCAAGCGACGCTTCAACTCCATTCGTGAAAAGTTCAAGGATGGAGACATAGATATTTGCAAAATACATACGGATCTAAATGTGGCAGACCCGTTGATTAAACCTCTTCCGCGGGCAAAACATGATCAACACCAAGACTCCATGGGTGTTAGATTCATTACTATGTAATCTAGATTATTGACTCTAGTGCAAGTGGAAGACTATAGGAAATATGCCCTAGAGGCAATAATAAAGTGGTTATTATTATATTTCCTTAATCATGATAAAGGTTTATTGTTCATGTTATAATTTTATTGATCGGAAACTTAAATACATGTGTGAATACATAAACAAAATACCAAGTTCCTAGTAAGCCTCTACTACACTAGCTCGTTGATCAAAAGATGGTTAAGGTTTCCTAACCATAGACATGAGTTGTTGATACGTCCCTTTTGCATCATATTTACCTACTGTTATTTATAATGTTTTTATGCATAATAATTCTTTTTGGAGTAATTCTAATTCCTTTTGTCTCATAATATCCAAGGTTCACACAAAGAGGGAGAATTCCGGCAGCTGGAAATCTGGACCTGGAAAAGCTACATCAGGCTACCTATTCTGCACAACTCCAAATGAGCTGAAAACTTCACGAGGAATTTTTATGGAATAAAAAAGAAATACCGGAGCAAATAACTACCGAAGGGGTGCCACCTGGTGAGCACAAGACACTAGGGCGCACCTGGCCCCCAGGCGTGCCCTGGTGGGTTGTGCTGAACCCAACCCACCTTCGGTGCCCATCTTCTGGTATATAAGTCATTTTGACCTAGAAAAAAAATAAGGAGAGGACTTTCGGGACGAAGCGCCTCCGTCTTGAGGCGGAACTTGGGCAGGAGCACTTTTGCCCTCCGGTGGAGTGATTCCGCCAGGGAACTTCCCTCCCGGAGGGGGAAATCATCGTCATCATCATCACCAACAACTCTCCCATCTTGGGGAGGGCAATATCCATCAACATCTTCAACAACACCATCTCCTATCAAACCCTAGTTCATCTGTTGTGTTCAATCTTTGTACCGGAACTATAGATTGGTACTTGTGGGTGACTAGTAGTGTCGATTACATCTTGTAGTTGATTACTATATGGTTTATTTGGTGGAAGATTATATGTTCAGATCCAATATGCTATTTAATACCCCTCTGATGTTGAGCATGATTATCGTTTTTGAGTAGTTACTTTTGTTCTTGAGGTCACGGAGAAATCATGTTGCAAGTAATCATGTGAATTTTATATGTGTTCGATATTTTGATGGTATGTATGATGTGATTCCCTTAGTGGTGTCATGTGAACGTCGACTACATGACACTTAACCATATTTGGGCCTAAGGGAATGCATTGTGGAGTAGTTATTAGATGATGGGTTGCGAGAGTGACAGAAGCTTAAACCCTAGTTTATGCGCTATTCTGAAAGGGACCGATTGGATCCAAAAGTTTAATGCTATGGTTAGAATTTATTCTTAATACTTTTCTCGTAGTTGAGGATGCTTGCGAGGGGGTTAATAATAAGTAGGAGGTTTTTCAAGTAAGAACAGCACCTAAGCACCGGTCTGCCCACATATCAAATTATCAAAGTAGCAAACACAAATCAAACCAACATGATGAAAGTGACTAGATGAAATTTCCGTGTACCCTCAAGAACACTTTGCTTATCATAAGAGACCTTTTTGACCCGTCCTTTGCCTCATAAGGATTGGGCTACCTTGCTGCACTTTTGCTACTATTATCGTTACTTTCTCGTTACAAATTATCTTGCTATCAAACTACCCGTTACTTATAATTTTAGTGCTTGAAGACATAACCTTGCTGAAAACCACATGTCATTCCTTGTGCTCCTCGTTGGGTTTGACACAATTACTTATCGAAAGGACTATGATTGATACCCTATACTTTTGGGTCATCAAGGCTCTTTTCTGGCGCCGTTGCCGGGGAGTGAAGCGCTCTTGGTAAGTGGAAATTGGTAAGGAAAAATTATTATTACATGCTGAAATTTACTGTCACTTGTTACTATGGAAAACAATCCTTTGAGGGGTTTGTTCGGGGTATCTTCACCCCGACCGGAGCCACAATTAGTCACCCCAAAACCTACTGCACCTACTGAAATATTGAATATGAAATTCCTTCAGGTATGATAGAACAACTGCTAGCTAATCCTTATGCAGGAGATGGAACCAAACATCCTGATATGCACTTGATATATGTGGAAGAAATTTGTGTTTTATTTAAGCTTGCAGGTTTACCCGGAGATGAAGCTAAGAAGAAGGTTTTCCCTTTATCTTTGAATGGAAAAGCATTGGCATGGTATAGGCTATGCAATGATATTGGATCTTGGAATTGGAATCGATTGAAATTAGAGTTTCATCAAAAAAATTATCCTATGCATCTAGTTCATCATGATCGGAATTACATATATAATTTTTGGCCTCGTGAAGGAGAAAGTATCGCTCTAGCTTGGGGAGGCTTAAGTCAATGTTATATTCATGCCCCAATCATGAGCTCTTGAAAGAAATTATCATTCAGAATTTTTATGCTCGGCTTTCTCATGATGATCGATCCATGCTCGATACTTCTTGTACTGGTTCTTTTATGAAGAAGACTATTGATTTCCGGTGGGATCTTTTAGAAATAAATTAAATGCAACTCTCAAGATTGGGAATTCGACGAAGGTAAAGAGTCAAGTATTAAGCTTAAGTTTGATTGTGTTAAATCTTTTATGAATACCGATGCTTTTCAAAAGTTTAGCACTAAATATGGACTTGACTCTGAGATAGTAGCCCCCTTTTGTGAATATTTTGCTACCAAAGTTTTAAATTGCCGACTATTGCGGCCCTATTTGCCCGCCATAGTGGTCAGAAAAGCTAGGGGCAATGCAATGTCATTTTTTGGCGCTACAGGAACTGAACCGCAAAAGGCCGCAATTAGCCAATTATAGCCACTATTTCTTGGAAAAGAGTGTGCCGCTATTACAAGTTTGGGCCACAAGGGAGTACGCTCAGTACGGGAATCCTGGGCCTTTTCAGAATCATTGCATAGAGGCCCAAAAAAGGAGCTATAAAAGAGCCGAGCAGTAACCCTAACAAAGCAAAACATCGACGCCGCTTCCCCGACCTATATCTCTGGCGACGGCGCACAACGGTGAGCTTGCAACACGGATGTGAAGAAGAATTGAAGGACCATGTCTCAGCCGGAGTCAAAGATTCAGGGAGGCAAGTTTCCTAGTCTGTATTTCCAGTAGTTCATCTTCTATTATCTCAGTTAGTATCTCTTCTAATCGCATATGTAGATAGATTGTTCCAAGTAGAGGGAACGTAAGTTTATATTCCAATAGAAGAGAAACGTATTTTACGTATTAATGTTCTAAAATCTAAGAAGTTTAATGTTCCACCTCCTGGATCAATCTGAAAGCTAACAAGTAGCCTATTATTATTTTCAGTAGATTATACATTCTAGGTAGATTATCAATCAAATAAACCATGGCAAATCTCCACTGCTTCAATAACAATTTACAATTTTAGATGTTTCTGAATCTAAGTAATTAATTGTCACATATATAATCTGCTTCTTCCTTAATTAAGATAGATTAATTATCAATCATATAGGTCATCTATAGTAGTGTAGGTTAATGAAATTATTTTGTACGTTTTCTGTAGGTGATTCAGTAACCCAAACACATGCAAGGCAAGCAATAATGTCCGATGACCCTGCATATGCATACTGTTTTGCCCCAGATGTGAACAAGAAGTACCATTTGCAGTGCAATTTTTGTGACAAGCTATTGAAAGGTGGAATTACTAGAATGAAGTGCCATCTTGTTTGCATTAGTGGCTTCAATGCTGTTAAATGTAAGAAGGCTCCAGCTAATGTGAAGGAAGAGATTATTGCTTTTCTTACGAAGAAGAGTGGTGACAAGCAAAAGAAGAAGGATGAAGTGCAAAGGGTTCGATCTGCAATTAATATAGAGAACTCAGATGATGAAAGGGGTAGTGGGGATGACTCTGACTATGAGAGGAATGATGTTGTGTTGCTGAAGTCAGCAAGAGGCAGTGGGATGATTAGCTCTAGAGCTGTGCTTGGTAGTCGCAGTGCCACTATTGATTAGTTTTACAAGACATCATCTATAGAAGAGTCTGTTTGCAATAAGCAAAAGGATTCAACGTTAGCCAGAAGGTGCAATCAAAATTGTCAACTATGAAAAGAGAAGAGAAAAGGGACAGAGTCTGCGAGTATATTTGCTAGTTTTTCTATGAAGCTAGCATTCCTCACAACATTGTCACCCTCCCTAGCTTTGCTCATATGCTTGATGCCATCGGACAGTTTGGCATGGACTTAAGAGGGCCTAGTCCATATGAGATGAGTGGACCATTTTTGCAGAAGAGGAAATAGAAGGTGCTGGATGGATTCAAGAATCATAAGGAATCATGGGAGCTCACAGGTTGCACGGTTATGACTGATGCCTGGACAGATAAGAAGGGTAGGGGAGTAATGAACTTACTTGTGCACAGTGCTCATGGTGTTTGCTTTATTGATTCAGTGGACTGCTCCGGTGACAGAAAAGATGGCAAATACATATTTGACATGGTGGACAAATGCATAGAAGATATAGGTGAAGAACATGTTTTGCAAGTGGTCACTAATAATGCTAGTGTGAATGTATCAGCAGCTAGTATGCTAATAGCAAAAAGACCACCCATATTTTGGAATGGATGTGTTGCTCACTGCTTAGATCTCATGCTGGAGGTGTTGGGGAACGTAGTAATTTCAAAAAAAATCCTGCGCACACGCAAGATCCATCTAGGTGAGGCATAGCAATGAGAGGGGAAGAGTATTTCCACATACCCACGTAGACCGAAAGCGGAAGCGTTATGAAACGCGGTTGATGTAGTCGAACGTCTTCGCGATCCAACCGATCAAGTACCGAACGTATGGCACCTCCGCGATCTGCACATGTTCAGGCCGAGGGAGAGTTTTGTCAGCACGACGGCATGATGACGATGATGATGAAGTTACCGATGCAGGGCTTCGCCTAAGCCTACAACGATATGACCAAGGTGGAAATCTGTGGATGGGGGCACCAAACCCGGCTAAAAATCAACTTGTGTGTCTATGGGGTGCCCCCTCCCCCGTATATAAAGGGGTGGAGGAGGGGGCCGGTCGGCCACCTTGGGCGCGCCCCCAAGGGGGGAATCCTACTCCTACTAGGAGTAGGTTCCCCCCTTTCCTAGTCCTACTAGGAGGGGGAAGGAAGGGAGAGAGGGGAGGATGGAAAGGGGGCCGGCCCCCTTCCCCATTCGGATTGGGCTAGGGGGCGCTGTCGGATTACGGGTTCTAGCAAAACCCTTGAGGTTCGAACACTGGGGTGCGCACGAAGATTTCTCTCCCCCTAGCTCACACTCTCACCATGATCTCAAAGCCTAGCTCGCCGAACCCGAGGAACAAGGGACACAAGAGTTTATACTAGTTCGGGCCACCGATGTGGTGTAATACCCTACTCCAGTGTGGTGTGGTGGATTGCCTTGTAGGCAGGGGATGACAAGTACAATGGAAGAACAACCTCCTGAGGAGAGGCATTCTCGAGATCGATGAGCTTGCGTGGTTGCCTTGGTGAAATGGATCCAGTCCAAGATCCGTCGATCAGATGACATGCCTCCTACGGTGGTGGCTAGTCCTATTTATAGAGGCCCTGGTCCTCTTCCCAAATATTAGGCGGGAAGGGATCCCACAATGGCCAATTTGAAGGGGGACAACTAGTACAAGTTATCCTAACAAAAGGTGGTCTTCGCCTGCCAAAGGCTCTGGTGGTGACGCCGTCGTGGGCTCCGTGATGACCTCTGTCCTGCCGTCCTGCTGGTCTTTGTCTCGTTGCATCGATATGGAAACCTTTGCCTGATGACTCGGGACTCCTCGCCTGCGCCTGCCTATTTAGCACCAAAGAGGCAACTGGTACTCTGTGCCCGTTGGCGCCCTCCTGGCCTTGGTCGTCATGGCTCATGTCACAGAAACCTCATGAGGTGCCCCTGGCCTTGGTCTCTCCGCTCCTCGCGAGCCAGCCTAGTGAGGCTGCCCCTGAGGAGGACTTGTGTCGTCCGCCTCGCGAGGCTTGGCCCCTTGAGAGGGCCTTGAGTGTTTGTTGGTGAAGATGGGTCGTACCAGGCCGTTGGTGGAGCCACGCCCTGGGCTGCAGGCAGGCAAGTCTGGGGACCCCCGTTCCCAGAACGCTGACAGTAGCCCCCGGGCCCAAGGCGTGCTCGTACTTGGCTTCGCGGCGAAGCCAAGGGTCAAGTGCGGAGCGCCTCGGGCCCCCGATAGCCTGCGGCCTTGATTGACACGTGGCGATTGACCGGTCATGGGCGTCTCCGCTTCCCCACACTGCCTCGGCAACCGCCCGACTTGACGAGTCCCTGTTGCATGCAGAAAAAGGTCATCATTACCTTAGATTGTGGAGGCCGGTGGTTGGCCTTCCCTTGGCTATAAATGAGGGGAGGAGCAGGGCCCCCGTTGCTTGTCTCTTCCTCCACTCCGATCGCTTCTTCTTCTTCCTCATTGCTCCGCCGCCTTGCAACAGCACCCATGGCACCGATTCGGAGGTTCTCCACTGCTGAAAAGGGGAAAGCTCCCCGTGAAGAGCTTGGGCTGCTCCCGCCAAAGAAGAGGCTGGCTCGCTCGCGTGATGTCGTTGTGATGCCGGAGGTGACGAGTCCTTGGCACGAACGGCCTCCCCCCGGCTATCCGCTGTCTTTGTACGCCCAGGCAGAGGGCTCCGAAGGAGGAGGCAGGGACCGACGCCCCTCACTCTACGGCCGTAGTGTCCATGCAGTGGTGGCGCGCGCTGCCTCCCCGCGAACCCACGCCGAGGGCTCCTCGCGTGAACTCGTGGTGCTGGCGGCGATGCCACCACACACGTGGATCCGGTTCTCGCTATTCTTCACCGAAGAGATGCCACCGAGAGGGCCACTAGAGTTGTGGTTGCAGCATGCTGGGTGCGACACCCCGGTGACAAGGGTGGAGGTTGAGCTCGTCTCTCCAGGAAAGGTCTTCATGACCCGCAGATAGGGTGAGGTCGCTCGCATCTGTCGCGTGGAGGGGGCGCTCACCATCCATTTCATGTACGACGGCGCCTCCACGCTGTTCTTCAAGGTCTTCGACGAGGAGGGCAATCACCTGGAATGCTGCCCTGGAGGGGCCATCAGGACGGTGCGGCGACAGGCGCTCAGCCCGCCCTTGAACCTGCCGACAGCGCCTCCAGCAGCAGCGGCAGCTCATGGGGGTCCAACGACTCTCCCGAGCCTAACGAGACTCCGGAGACGAGCAACGACAGCTACGTGCTCCCGATCTCGCACCGTGCCCGGAGCGCAGCAGTGGCGTCCGCCCGTCGCCGCCGTTGATCTCGATGGGGTTGGCATCGGCCTCCCGTGGCCAACTGTTGATGATGGCATCAGTGGTGACGCCTATAAATAGGGCTCCTAGAAACCTTCTTCTTTTGTTCCCTGCGAGGAGTCGAGATGAACCCCATGGGGGCGTGTAAAGGATTTGTAGTGTCTTTTGTTAATATTTTCCTTATTAGGAAGATCTACGACTGCGTGTCTTGCTTCAGCTCAGTCCCCCCTTTCCAACCTCGCGGTAGCTTAGTGCTCTACGCCAACAGGTCCCGGTCCACAGGCAGGCTACAGCCATCGCTGGTATGCCAGGTCGCGATGCCATGGTCAAGGCCAGGAGGTGAGCGGCCCGAGGTCTAGTAAGAGCTCCTGAGGCGCGATGCTCAAGAGGTCCCCTTTAGTGTGCAAGCAACCACCTGAAGGTAGAAAAGGAAGGCGGCATTGCCGCAGCAAGGCTGCAAGAGATGGGAATCATGTGTCGCAGCACTTGGCTGATCCGAGTGCGAGACTTATCTTAGTGGTCCAAAGTCGATTCCTTGTGCCGCGCCAGCTTCGTGCGTCAACTGGGTCAGGCTCGCGTGAGCTTCTCCCTCCTTTCACGTCCTTCTATGTGCTCTGTGTCCCCGGGTCCCGGCCCTCGAGCGAGCTCAGCCGCCGCTGGTATGCCAGGCCGTGATGCCATGGTTAAGGCCAGGGGGTAAGGGCTGGAGAGCCAGTATGAGTTCCTGAGTCGCGATGCTCAGGAGCCCCCCTTTAACGTGCAAGCGAATTGTGAGAAAAAATAAGGAGCTCGCGGTGCCACCCGCCATCAGCCTCCGAAGGTTCCTCCAGGTTAGCGCGAGGGAGGAACACAGTTTGCAACCGCGCTTGCCGGTCTACCACTGGTCGTTCCGCAAGAAGATGAAGGCACTGAGGGCCTAGTGAGGTGACATGCGCGGGGCGTGCCGCGAGCCAGAGCTCGACCGCTCAGATTTGTCAGCGTTACAGGGACGGACCTGAGCACAAGCGCCGTGCCAGCATGAGTAGCCCCCGTTGCGGGATGAGCAGGGAGGCGATGGGCAGCATGGGTGGCCGTGATGGATAATAGGCAAGCATGCGATAATCATGAAATGACTCAGGCAGAGAGGCAGGTTAGCTCAGATAGATGCAAGAATGATACATGCCACTGGGACGTACCCGAGTGGCCTGGGGATGATACAGCCCGAGGGGCGCCCCCAGCAGGGTAAGCTAAAGATGCAAAAGGATACACATCACAGGGACAGACTCGTGCGACTTGGGGATAATGCAACCCGAGGGGTGCCCCCAACTGAATGAACTCGAAAGAGTCACCTGATACCGTAGCTGGAGTGGTGTTGGAGTAGCTGAAGGTGCACGCTGAAGGAGTCGTTCCTCACGAGCTGCCAGGGCCCTGAGCCTCAGGAGGCTCCGGGGGCTCCGATGGTTCCTTGAGGACTGTCACCACCTCTTCCAGGAAAGCGTGATGCCTGGCCTCCTGAGCCGCTTGAATGCTCCCCAGGTGGCACTGGAAGGTGACAGCCGTGTTTGGCAAGCCAAACAGCATGCAAACGTAGCTGTGAGGTGGACCCTCGCACCGACCAACGCGCAAAGGCCAGAAGCGCTCTTGAGATGCGGCCCTGTTGAGCCCTGGAATGTCGATGTAGACGCGTAGCCCGCTGTCCTCGCCAGGATGGGGAGCTACACCGGGTGGTGGGTGGCGGTCGCCACGTATGGCCCTTGCCTCTTGAAGCTCCTGGGTCGCCTTGACGATGAACTCCTGAGCATCGGACGCTCCTCGCCCAGAGCCCTCCTGAGGGAAACGTGCAGCGAAGCATGCCTCCACATGGTGCCTGAGCGCCTCCCTCATGATGTTGGCTAGGTCCGAGGCCCTCTAGAAGAGAGCCCCCGAGCCTTGCCCGATGAATGTGTCGGGCGCGCCTTCCTATGCGAGGGAGGGAGGCGCCCCTGCTGCAGGCGCGGATCCTGAGGTGGTGCCGCTAGAGACGCCAATCTCCTGAGGCCCTGCTGGAGTAGCTGCTTCTTGTCTTGGGGATGGCCTCAGGAGGGTACGGGGTGCCTTCGTTGTCGGGGTCTTCGATCGCAGCGGCTTGGAAGGCGCGCTCAAGGGAGGACACTGCATCTCTTTCTTTGCAAGGGGCCGTGATGAGTCCGCCGCTCCCTGGCATCTTTAGGACATTGTAACCGTGGTGGGTCACTTCCATAAACTTGGGCAATGCTGGATACCCAAGGATGGCATTGTACGACAGACGGATGTGGGCGACGTCGAAGTCAATGAGCTCGGTGCGGTAGTTGTTACGCTGGACGAAGGTGACAGGGAGGCGGACCTGCCCTATGGGGGTGGTGGAGCCATCGGTCACTCCTGAGAAAGGCTTGGTAGGCTGAAGCTGATCATATGGCACTTGAAGGCTGTCGAACGCCTCGATAGACAGGACATTGAGCCCTGCGTCGCCGTCGATGAGGGTCTTGGTGACTTGGACGTTGCTGATGACGGGTGAACAAAGCATCAGAAGGACGCCGGCGGTCGCCATGCACTTGAGCTGGTCCGCCTAGCTGAAGGTGATGGCACACTTGGACAACCTGAGCGGGCGCGTGGCCTCGAGCCTGGGAAGGGTCGCGTTCACCTCACGAGCAAACTGCTTGAAGATGCGCTGGGAAGCTGGGGCCTGAGCACCGCCCAGGATGTAGGCGATAGCGCGCGGCTCTTGGAAGCCCCCAACCCCCTCGTTCCGATGGTGGTCGTCATTCCTCCTTGGTGGTGGCGGTAGTGGAGGGAGGCTAGCATTGTCCCGAGGACAGTTTTCACGAGGCTGGTCCCTCCAGGCGCCCTCGCGAGGCTGGTCCTGCCAGTGGTCCTCGCGAGGCCAGTCGCGCCACTCCTAACAGGGGCCGCGGTCGTCCCAGCGTCCCCCACTTCATCCTCCTCCTCGGCCGTAGCCCCGGTCGTTGCGCTCGGGGTGCCGACTGAAGCGTCCATCTTGATTGGCCCTGAGCTCTTGGCAGTCATTGGTCTTGTGGCTGTGTACGTTGTGGAAGGCACAGAATGGACGGCTGCTCTTAGACGACTCGGGGTGGTCCCGGCCATGCTTCGTGTCTGTCTCTACCGCGAGCATGGCTACTCCCTTGCGCTTCATGTCCAAGTCCTTGGCTTTCTTCTCTTCCAGGTCGGCAGCAGGGAGCTTGAGGAGGGAGAGGCTCCCCTCCTCAACTCTTGCGCACTTGGTCGCCATGTTGAACATCTCCAGGGCCGAGCATAGCTCCTCGTGGATGGCGATCTCCTCCTTCATCTTGATGTCGCGGATGCCATCAGAGAATGCTGAGATGATGGCCTTGTCTGTCACCTTGGGGGTCTTGAGGCGGATGTCGGCGTCCTAGGAACGGGGGTCCCCAGACTTGCCTGCCTACGGCCCACAGCGTGGCTCCACCAGCGGCCCTGTACGGCCCATCTTCACCAGCAAACACTAAAGACCCTCGCGAGGCAGACGAACAAGACCTCCTCGGGGGGCTCACTAGGCTGGCTCGCGAGGGGCGGAGAGATCAAGGCGAGGGGCACCTCGCGAGGTTCCTGTGACGCAAGCCATGATGACCAAGGCCAGGCGGGCACCAGGTGGGCGCCAGCACGTGCAGCGTACTTGTTTCCACTTTGGTGCTAAATTGGCAAGCGCAGGCGAGGAGTCCCGAGGCATCAGGAAAAGGTTTCCATATCGGTGCAACAAGACAAAGACCAGCAGGACGGCAGGACGAAGGTCACCGTGGAGCCTAGGACGGCGTCACCACTAGAGCCTTTGGCAGGAGAAGACCACCTTTTGTCAGGATAACTTGTACTAGTTGTCTCCCTTCAAATTTGTCCGTTGTTGGATCCCTTCCTGCCTACATTTGGGAAGAGGACCAAGGCCTCTATAAATAGGACTAGCCACCACAGTAGGAGGCAACTGATCTAGGACCAGATCCATTCCATCCTCAACCACACTAGCTCATTGAGCCCAAGAACACCTCTCCTCAGGAGGCTGTTCTCCCCTTGTACTTGTTCATCCTCAGCCCAAGAGGCAATCCACCACACCACACTGGAGTAGGGTATTACACCACATCCGTGGCCTGAACCAGTATAAATCCGGTGTCCTTTGTTCTTCGGGTTCGGCGAGTTAGGTTCTAAGATTGTTGCGAGAGCGTGAGCTGAGGGGAGAGATCTTCGTGCGCACCCTAGTGTTCGAACCTCAAGGGTTTTGCCGGAACCCGAAATCCGACATTTGGCGCGCTAGGCAGGGGTGCGTTGAAGCTTTCCTTTCATTGACCCATGCTCCACCACCTCCACGCCTGTCCCCATGGCCAGCGTTGCTCCTCCGGCTGGGATGACGAACGCCCACGACGGCGCCAGGGGGCTCAGAGCCTTTGCCCCCACCTTGCGACGGGTGCAATGGCCGCCCAAGTTCAAGCCGGAGATGCCGCTGCGTTACGACAGCGCGACGGACCCGACGACCTACCTACTGGCATATGAAGAGGCCGTCCTGAAGCCTGGGAGCGACGACAAGGTCATGGCCAACTAGCTTCCCATGGCCCTCGCTGGTGCACCATGCGCCTGGCAGCTCACCCTCCCAGGATCCTTAGTGAAATCTTGGGAGGAGCTGCGCGGCCTCTTCGCCGTGCGCTTCGTGGCACCGGTGCCCCTCGCCGTCGCAGCCCTCCTCGGCGGCTCGCAGGAGCCGCCCTCGGACAGTCACACCAAGCAGTTCTTTCGCTAGATCGGCGCCGCTTCCGTGCAGCAGGGAGCTCCCCCTGGTTGGGCGGCGCCCAAAGCCGACCTCACCTTCGACTCGGGGGATCACCCAGTCACCACCATCAGCTCGGGCGTGCTCCCAATGCTTTGCACGCCCAACATCTGCAACGTAGCTGTCACCAAGACCCTCATCGATGGAGGCGCCGCCCTCAACGTGCTCTCTATTGAGGCTTTTAGCCTTCTTCACGTACCACTCGAACGGCTCCGCCCCAGCAAGCCCTTCTACGGGGTCGGCGGCGGCTCCACAAACCCCCTGGGGCAGATCCTCCTTCCTGTGACCTTCAACTCTCGCGACAACTACCGCACCAAGCTGATCAACTTCAACATCGCCCGCATTGCCCTCCCATACAACGCCATCCTCGGGTACCCGGCTCTGGCTCAGTTTATGGCGGCGACCCATCCGACCTACAACCTCATGAAGATGCTCTGGAGCAAGGACGTCCTCACCGTAGTTGGAGACACCAAGGAGGCTCTGGCGGCACTCAAGCTTGCCCTCAAAACCATCGTGGTGGTGCGACTGGCCGACGAGGCCACCCTGGAGCCAAGGAGGCCGCGCTGGCAAAGAAGTAGTTGTTCACTCAAGATTGGGCCGAAACTAAGCAGGTGCCGGTCGAGGAAGATGGGTCCTCAGGAGCCACCTTCACTATAGGCGCCAACCTTGACCCAGACCAGGAGGAGGCGTTGGTGAGGTTCCTACGTGCGAACAAGGATGTATTCTCTTGGGAACCCAAGCAGCTAGTAGGGGTCCCGAGGGGGGTGATCGAGCATCATTTGAGGGTGTGCCCCAATGTGCGCCCTGTGAAGCAGAAGGCACAACGACAATCCACGGAGAAGCAGTCCCTCATCGTCTAGGAAACCCGCAAGCTAGAGGCAGCAGGTGTCATTTGCGATGTTCGGTACCCTGAGTGGCTGGCGAACCCCGTCGTCATACCAAAGAAAGGTGGGAAGAATTGCATGTGTGTCGACTTCACCAACCTCAACAATTCTTGTCCTCAAGACCTATTCCCGCTTCCGTGCATCGACCAGATTGTCGACTCCACCGCCGAGTGCGACCTGCTGTGCTTCCTGGACGCGTTCTCAGGCTATCACCAGATCAAGATGGCAGTAGAGGATGTGGAGAAGACGGCCTTCCTGACCCCGTGTGGGGTGTGCTGCTACACTTGCATGCCGTTCGGGCTGCGCAACGCAGGCATGACCTTCCAACGGCTGATGCACATCGCCCTGGGTTAGCAGCTCGAGAGGAACACTGAAGCCTACGTCAGCGACATCGTGGTAAAATCTCGGGAGGCAAGAACTTTGATTCAGGACCCTGCCATTCTTCGAGCTGATGAAGAAGAAGGGCCCGTACGAGTGAACCCTCGAGGCCGACCAAGCGTTTCAAGACCTCAAGAGATACCTGACCAGCCCTCCGGTGATGGTGGCGCCTCGACCTCTCGAGCCCCTGGTGCTTTACCTTGCCGCCACTCCCTACTCCGCTAGCGTAGCTCTAGTGGAGGTTCAGGAAGAGCGTCGGGCCAAGGGTCCGCACACCGTGCCGCACCTCCAACCAGGGCGACACGGGACCTAGAGGGCATCGCAAAAGCTGCAGCAACACCAATGAGTGATCAGGCCCAGCAAGGTGGCGTTCGCAGGCCTACAGAGGCCCTAGTGGGCGACTAGGCTCCTAGGGCCCCGTCACCTCAAGAGACGCCCCAACCTCCGGTATACGCAGGCTCCATCGACGCTCCTGCCCTCATTGAGCACCCAGTGTACTTTGTCAGCACGATGCTGCGGGATGCAAGGGCATGGTACCCCATGCCTCAAAAGCTCTTGCTCGCGCTCTTGGTGGCCTCCCATAAGCTGCATCACTACTTCCAAGGTCACCCAATCAAGGTCGTCTCGGCCTACCCGCTAGAGAGGGTACTCAGGAGCCCCAACGCTGCTGGAAGAGTCGCTGAATGGAACATCGAGCTGCAAGCATTCCAGCTGGAGTTCAGTACAACCAGGGTCATTAAGGGAGCCGTGGTCGCTGACTTCGTGGCAGGATGGACTGACACCCAGGGCTTGAAGCAGGCGAGGACCGATCCCTCTCGCCGGGAAGTGAAGCACCAGATGGTTGGGTCATGTATTTTGATGGCACGTTCACACGCGAGGGCGTGGGAGCTAGAGCAGTGCTCATCTCACCCACTTAGGACAAGCTCTACTACGCCGTGCAGCTCTGCTTCCAGCAAGGCGAGAAGGTCTCCAACAACATCGTAGAGTACGAAGGCCTCATCGCTGGCCTTAAGGCTACGGTGGCCCTGGGGGTGAAGCGCCTCACCATCAGGGGTGACTCGTAGCTCCGCGTCAACTTCTCCAACAAGGTATACGAGCCGAGGGACGAGCACATGGAGGCATACCTCGCAGAGGTACGCAAAATGGAAAATCAGTTCTTGGGCCTAGAGTTGCAGCATGTGCCCCGTGGCACCAACAAGGAGGCCGACGACATCGCCAAAAGGGCATCCAAGCGCCAACCCCAAGAGCCTGGCATCTTCGAGGAGCAGCTCTTCAAGCCTTCGGCAGCACCTCCGCTTTCAGGGCCGGCGCAGCCTCGGGAGGAACTCCCCCGACCACCTACCTCGGGAGCCTCAGCCCGCGGCCCGACCACGGGAGCGCGCCTACTCCTGGAGCTCGAGCCTCAGGAGGGGTGCTAGACCAAGGAGTTCAAGGAATACCTTATGCAAGGAACGCTGCCAGAGAAAGAGGAGGACTCAGAGCGCGTGGCCCGACAGGCTACAGCATACTGCATCCAGGACGGTGAGCTATACAGGAAGAGGCCAAATGACATTTCCTTGTGATACATCTCCAGGGAACAGGGGAACGAGTTGCTAGCTGACATACATTGCGGAGACTGTGGGCACCACTCGTTGTCATGAACCCTCGTCGGCAAGGCGTTCTGCAACGGGTTCTACTAGCCTACGGCAGTCAACGACGGGACCGAGCTGGTGAAGTCCTGCGAGGCTTGCCAATTCCACGCCAAGCAGATCCATCAGCCAGCCCAGGGCCTCCAGACCATCTCGCTCTCATGGCCATTCGTAGTCTGGGGCTTGGATATCCTAGGTCCGTTCCCTTGAGCGCCTTGGGGCTACCGCTACCTCTACGTCGCCATCGACAAGTTCACCAAATGGGTGGAGGTAGAAGCTGTCCGCACCATCCCGGCTGGATCGAAGGTCAAGTTCATCAAGGGTCTCGTGAGCCAGTTCGGGGTCCCTAACCGCATCATCACCGACAACGGTTCGCAGTTCACTAGCAATCTCTTCAAGACATATTGTGCTAACCATGGAATGCAGATCTGCTACACTTCGGTGGCACACCCCAGGAGCAATGGTCAAGCCGAACGCGCCAACACGAAAGTCCTGAGAGGCCTCAAGACGAGGACCTTCAAGAAGAAGCTCGAGGCCTGCGGCAGGGGCTAGCATGACGAGCTCTAGTGAAAGTGCAACTATCCCTAGGTGGTTTTCGTAATTCATAACAACATATAGCTCATTGAGCTAATGCTATTCCAAGATGATTATTTCAGGAAAGCTCAATGATTGGCATGGCATGGATGTGAAAGTGGAACCCTCAAAATGCTAAGGAAAAAGGATTGGTTCAAGCTCAAAAGCTCAAGACTCTTCATTTTATATTTTAGTGATCCAAGATCACATTGAGTCTTTAGGAAAGCCAATACTATCAAGGAGGGATGAGGTGTTGCATAATGAGCCTCTTGCTTCATGTGCTTAGTGATATGCTCCAAAACCCTCAACTACTTTCCCATATCCACATATGACCTAAACCCTAAGCCAAACTCGGTCCTACCGATTCTTCCTATCCGGCGCCACCGAGTTTCACTTGGTCCTACCGATAGGGATCTCGGTCTCACCGAGATGGGATTGCAAACTCTCTGTTTCCCTTTCATAACTTTTCGGTCTCACCGAAAGAGCGAATCGGTCCCACCGAGATTGCAATGTAAATTCAGTGTTTCCCCTTTGTAACTTTTCGGTCTCACCGAAAGAGCAAATCGGTCCCACCGAGTTTGCCTGACCAACTCTCTGGTTAGCTAATTACCAAATTCGGTCTCACCGAGTTTGTGTAATCGGTCTCACTGAGATTACGTTATGCCCAAACCCTAACCATATCGGTCCTACCGAGTTGCATGTCTGTCCCACCGAAAATCTCTAACGGTCACTAGGTTTACATTTTCGGTCCGACCGAGTTTGTTGATTCGGTCCCACCGAGATTGGAAAACTGTGTAACGGTTGGACTTTGTGTGGAGGCTATATATACCCCTCCACCTCCTCTTCATTTGAAGAGAGAGCCATCAGAACACATACACCATTCCAACTCGTATGTTCTGAGAGAGAACCACCTACTCATGTGTTGAGACCAAGATATTCCATTCCTACCATATGAATCTTTATCTCTAGCCTTCCCAAGTTGCTTTCCACTCAAATCTTCTTTCCACCAAATCCAAATCCAATGAGAGAGAGTTGAGTGTTGGGGAGACTATCATTTGAAGCACAAGAGCAAGGAGTTCATTACCTACACACCATTTGTTACTTCTTGGAGAGTGGTATCTCCTAGATTGGCTAGGTGTCACTTGGGAGCCTCCGACAAGATTGTGGAGTTGAACCAAGGAGTTTGTAAGGGCAAGGAGATCGCCTACTTCGTGAAGATCTACCGCTAGTGAGGCAAGTCCTGTGTGGGCGATGGCCATGGTGGGATAGACAAGGTTGCTTCTTCGTGGACCCTTTGTGGGTGGTTGCTTCTTCATGGACCCTTCGTGGGTGGAGCCCTCCGTGGACTCGCGCAACCATTACCCTTCGTGGGTGGAGCCCTCCGTGGACTCGCGCAACCGTTACCCTTCGTGGGTTGAAGTCTCCATCAACGTGGATGTAGGATAGCACCACATATCCGAACCACGGGAAAAACATCCGTGTCTCCAATTGCGTTTGAATTCTCCAAACCCTTCCCTTTACATTCTTGCAAGTTGCATGCTTTACTTTCCACTGCCAATATACTCTTTGCATGCTTGCTTGAATTGTGTGATGATTACTTGACTTGTCCTAAAATAGCTAAAATCTGCCAAGAACTAAAATTGGGAAAAGGTTAAGTTTTTATTTGGTCAAGTAGTCTAATCACCCCCCTCTAGACATACTTTCGATCCTACAAGTGGTATCAGAGCCTTGGTCTCCATTTGCTTTGATCTCCATAGCTTTGGTGGTCATAGCCTTGGTTTCACAACCTAGGAGAGTATGGCGTCTAGCGAGGGAAATTATCACCGTAGAGGTCCCTACTTTGATGGTACTAATTTTGCTAGTTGGAAGCATAAAATGAAAATGCATATTCTTGGACATAACCCCGCCGTTTGGGCTATTGTGTGTGTTGGTTTGCAAGGTGACTTCTTTGATGGGAGAGAACCAAACCGTGAAGCTACCGCAGATGAGTTGAAGATGTTGCAATACAATGCTC